>NC_064643.1:150771077-151074107 GCF_023864345.2 Schistocerca serialis cubense
CGATTTTGTACATGTTTATGGCAACACCTCAGTGTTGACAGCTCTGTAGGCTGATACTGTTTTTGCCTGCAGCCATTAGCACTTCAGTTCAGTGCTACCAACAGCACTGCAAACTGTCGTGGATACTTATGCTGTCTTGACTATAGCGGGAAGCGAATTGTGAAAGAACTATTCAAGCTGGTATGCAACACAGATATGTTTAATACCTTCAGATATCAAGAAGAATTTAATTATTCCAGTTCTGTAGAAGGCACATGCTAACAAGTGTCATTACTCAACTACCAGTTTAATGATGCATGGCTGCGAAATACTGAAAAAGAAGGATAGGGAAACTAGAAGAAGGTGGTCTCAAGGAAGATCAATTTGGGTTTCGAAGAACTACAGGAACACAAGACAACTATTAAATCTATGTTTTTTATCTGTAGCTTCTCACAATACTTATCACACTTTTTGAAACTGAGGATAACCAGGATAAAATATAGGGAACAAGATGTCTTAATTTTTACAGAAACTGCAATTTAGTTTTTAAAGTCCACGGACACTGAAGGGAAAGCAGTGCTGGAGAAGAGAGTGAGAGGGTTATGGCCTATACCTGATATTCAGTTCATACATTGAACAAGCTGTAAAGGAAGCCATGAAGAATTCTGGAAAGTGAAGTCCAAAGAAAAAAATTGAGGTATGTGAATGACATTTTAATTCTGTCAGACAGCAAACAACTATGGGAGGCACCATCCATTACATTCACCTGATCTTTGAAGAGGTAACATGAACACCTATTAAAGTGTTCATGGATAATTGAATGTAGCCTAAATTGGTCCATGCCAAAGGAATTAGATTAGGAAATGAGAAAGTTTTGCTATCTGAGTAGCAAAAGAACAGACAGCAGCTGAAATGGTGTGAATACAAAATGTAGATTAGTGATAGCAAGAACAGCATTACTGGAAAAAATCTGGTAAGTATTATAAAGTCTTTCCAGAAGGTCTTTGCCTGTAGTGTCAACTTTTATGGAACTTCAGTGTGTACAGGCAAGAGAATAGAAACTTATTAAATTTTGTGTTACAAAGGAATGCTGAAGTTTAGCTGTATCAGCTAACTAATGAGGAGATACTATTGACATCCATGTACAGCCATTGGCCATACCTATTTGTTAGGATATATTGGGCACAATTTATACACTAGCACACAAGAAGAAATGGTGTGTCTTAAGGACAGCAAAATTTTACCATGAGGTATTGCAATATTCTCACTGCTATATTTTAAGTGAATTTTGCTTTACTGCAGTTTTGTTATTCATACAGTTAGTCATTTAAAACAGTGTGATCAATAAAAAC
The DNA here is from genome assembly GCF_023864345.2 of Schistocerca serialis cubense. Taxonomy (NCBI): domain Eukaryota; kingdom Metazoa; phylum Arthropoda; class Insecta; order Orthoptera; family Acrididae; genus Schistocerca; species Schistocerca serialis. The sequence goes on from NC_064643.1 coordinate 150,772,409, forward strand.
TAACTACATCAATGAAACCAGCAAGGAAACAGTTTGGATTACAGGGAGTATATGCAGAGAATAGTCAGTTTTTTGTGGATTTTACAGTTAAAAATACAATTTTCCCAGGTGAAAGTACACATTACCCTGGACAAAAACACATTTTTTCTATACTAAGTGACATACTTTCCTTCTTAATTGTAAAACTTCTCAGTCTTTCATTTTACACACAGGCACGGAACTTCCTTGCACTTTAGGAAACTAAACCCAGTAAAAAACATTATGGCATGATCTTTGATGCAGGGCAACATGTATATTGCATATTTTCGTATTATGAAAGTAAAAATACAAATTCCACCCAATACAGCACAGTAGCTCCCAAAGCACATTTTTTGAAGGGTAATTAAAAATTATGCAAAAACAATGGCAGAAAGTATAATCTATGCAAGAACTAAAAATGAGAACTTTGAAACTTCATCTTTTTCTAGAAAAGGTTATCCTTTAATATATATCAAATACAAAAGTGCCAGTAAAATTCAACTGATGGAATAAATGCTGGTCTTCTGCACCCAAAGCTTTTGTAAGTGATTGGTGCTCAAAGTGTTAAGTTTTGAATGAGAGTCAGAAACACTGATTTAAGAAATTCATTACACATTCTCACACGCTGCATAATTCCTCTCGCATAAAAGGAAATTACTTTTGAAGTACTGCTTCTCAAACGACCACTCACAATATTTTCCTGTGACCTGTTAGAAATGTAAACAGGAGAGATTTCAATCTCAAAGCATGCAGTTTGTTGTTACTAAGTATTGTATAGTCTTAATCAAGAAGCCTTTGACATTTTGCTGTCAGCAGATGCTTTTCTGTGCACTGTGTTTTTTTATCATAAATGGCACATTTTCTCTGCAACTAAAGTTTTATTTTTGTGTTATTCTCTTATGTTTTATTGCTACAGTATCATTCTGTGGTAGTGGGTTGAAATAAAATTTTTTGTTGACGTATTGGATTTTAACAATAAACAAAAATTTAACTGAAAACTAAGTGAAAAATTCCGAGATTCTAAAAAATTCCTGGATTTTTTCCAGATATCTTGGTTGTCTGGATGTATACACCTGGGATTAACAAGCCAGTCATTTAACTTTATTTAATAGCTATGTCCACTTTGTGGATGTATAAAGTTATTGGGTGGTTTTCATCATGAAACCACCATTTATGCATAATTTTATCTGGAATGTTTGCTACTAATTTTTATTGACCACTCATTTCACATAATTTGTCAATGAGAAGCTACTCAGCCTCAAAATTGTTTCTTTCTAACAAATATTTTCTTTCTGCATCAGCTCCTGTGCACTATTTGTAAAAGGTACCATTTAATCTATCCAAGTTACTTCAAGAAGCAGACCCAGATTTTGAATCCTCCTCAAGGTCCAAGTTTCAGAAGCTGTTGTCCCACAAACCTCATCTGCTTCTGCCCCCTCATCAGGCACAGGTGGCTGCAATCCCCTGGTGGCACATGTGGTTCGGCAGCGGTGCCACTCCCCTCACAGCCATAAGCACTGCATGGTATGTGTCCTCCAAGCCACCGCAAAATGATGCTCTGTGCACCAAAAGATAAACTGATGTGAGAGCAAAACCAAGGAGCACATGGCTGGCCACTGTTTATTTTGAGGAGTTGAAATGCCAAGTTTCACAAAGCCACACTTAAATGAAGAGAATAAACTGTAAATTCTTATCAATTTCATGGGCTTTTATTGGCACTATTTGCCATTTCCACTCCTCAGTCAAAACAATGATCAGCTGCTATGTTCATTTTACAAGCACATTTTGGTGTATATTAGTACAAAATTTTATTACCATATTACAAAAAAGTAGCTGAAATATTACAGTTTACTGTTTACCCAAATTTACTCCACAAATTATTCACACAAACTAAGGATATTTTGAATTTCGAACAGATGTAGCTAATTTAACATTTGGTTGCTCCAGGATTGCAGTACGCAGGCTAGGCGGGGGGGAAGGGGGGGGGGGGGGGAAGAGTTAGTATCCCAGCAGTGACGGCTATTTAGGCATCTGCCTAGGGTATTTAGTGTCTTTGTGACTGACCATTCTGCATCACAAATTCTTCATGTGCAGGTACTTTCAACAAGTAATTTACAACAATAGTTTACAAAGCATGAGAAACTAATGACCCATTCCTTTTCTCACAAAGGACTTTGTTTTACTGGCACTGAGCTGGTATTTGCTGTTGCTAATAAGGGTTGCCATTGCCATCAGCTGTATAATGGATTGAGAAAATCTGTTTGACCAGGACTCAAACTGGGATTTCCCACTTATCATTAGTAGTCCAGCATAAGATTTGCTATTCCATTATACAAGTGCTGTGTTTTGTAATGGCTGTAGCCTCGCAGTGCCTGTTCCTTCAGACATGCAAGCAAGTCTAATGGAACACACCATACTTCTGAACACAGGCACTGCAATATTGTAAATATGTTTGGCTGTGAATCATTTTATATATAAAAATTTTAATTTTCACCATAAAAATTAAATTTCTGTTTATATGAATGATGTGTACTCTTCTTGCTACCACGTTAATTTGAATTATTTAAGTTATTAACAGAGATTTTAGACTGCTAGCATTTAATGTAAAATCACACAATACCCCATTCTCACACGACAAATTTATGGTACCAGGTTAAGGCAACACCTATATCAGTGCCAGACTCGCTGCTTACTAGGTGAGTCACCCAAACAAATACTGAATAAGCTGAGCATGATCTCTCAGAAGTTAAGCGCAGTGATGGTAACCAGCATTCCATACGACTTTTTTAAGAAATCTCGTGTTAACGAAGAAATAAAAAAAACTAACAGACTGCTTCACAAAATAACAAAGTGCTACCCAAATTCAACATTTGTCCAGCTAGATTTCAGAAAACAACATTTCATAAACAGTGGAGATCTCCTAAATAGAGCAGGACAACTGTACGTCTGTGCTCAAATTATGAAAACAATAAATAATTTCAATGATCAACACAAACTGCCTGGTATCCTCACCATAGCAATAACTGAGCAAATGGAAATTTGCAAGGAAACATCTAAGATGAGAGAGATACCTAACATACTGGTACCAGTATCTGAAAGAGTGGTAGAATATGGGGTACCAGCAGAAATGTCAGGAACATCCAGCAGAGTTGAAGAGGAAACAATTTCTTCAGATGAGAAAGCCTACAAACCTAGTGTAAACTCATGTACACCTGAAACCTCCAAGGATGAAGCTGTCAGCACATTCAACACACTCAATGCTTCATGCTCACTTGTAACTAGGACTGCAACCACACCAACAGCCAAGAACCATTCAATTAGATCCAGAAACTCATCAGCTGCTCTGCAGACATCTCAAAGGAAGAGCCTCAGGATAAGAAGAGCTGCTGTGCATAGTGACTATTTTTTATAGGACCTTCGCAATTTGAAGAAGACGAAAAGACAGAATCTTTACAGTGTCAGCAACAAGAAAGTACAAAGGTAAATAGTGCAGCAAATCCACTACATGAAACTTTAACAGTTGTATACCAAAACGTGCAAGGACTAGAAAGTAAATTAGCTGAAATAGAAGTTCTATTAACTGACTATCTAAAAGACATTAACATACTATGCATAAGTGAGCACTGGGTAAAAGAAATGCAAGCGTCTAGCATAATTATTCCAAATTTTGAAATGATTAGCAAATTTTGTAGAATCAACCATAAAGGGGTTGGGACATGTATTTATGTTAGGACAGGGGTAGAATCAAAAGAAATTAAATGTAAACTAAAATGCATAGAAAAAGATTTTTAGTACAGTATATGTGAGCTAACCAAATTAAAAATTACTATTGTGTGTTTGTACCGATCACCACTGGGCAACTTTGCCATTTTTATGGAAAACCTTGAGGGACTGCTGAATGAACTTAAACATAATGTAATTGTTCTTGGTGATTTTAATGTTAACTTTAAGAATGATTGTAGTAAACAACAGCAACTGTGCAATCTGTTTTTGTGTCATAATATGATGGCAACTGTAAATGAAGTTACCAGATGCAGAAATATGTCTGAAACTATAATAGATCAAGTATTTATAAACAAGGATAAGTGTGAATATAACACTGAAGTAATTGACACTGGTTTCTCGGATCACAAGGGTATCAAATTGAGTTTAAATGTCACATCTTACAAGGACCGTGTTATCAATAACAATTACAGAGAAAGGAGATTTATAAATGATGACAGCATAAGAATTTTTAATTACATTCTGGAAAATAACAACTGGGGTAGTGAATCAAGTGGTGATGTCAACAGAAAGTTTGACTCATTCCTCGAAAGCTACAAACACTGCTTCGATGTTGCCTTTCCTATAAAAAGAGTCAAAACCAAACATAAAACCAAAACATGGGTTACACAGGGGATTAGAAAGTCATCAGACACTCTCAGAAAGTTAAATAAATCAGCCAGGAAGAATGTAGTACTGAAAGCACATGTGAAATGTTATAGAAGCCTGTACAAGAAAGTGATAATTGCAGCTAAGAAGCTTGAGAATGATACGTATATTGAGATAGGTAACAACAAAATGAAGTCAACTTGGGAGGTAATAAATAAAAATATAGGTAGACACAAAAGAAAAGATAACAGCTTTGCCATTAAAAGTGGGGGTAAAACTGTTAAGGACCCACTTCAGATTGCCAACATATTTAATGAACATTTCACAAATATAGCCATAAATTTAATTAAAACTAAATGCAATTCCAATAGCCAGGTAAAAATCCCCATGAATGATATGACAATGTTCCTTTATCCAGTAACTGATTCAGAGGTACTAAATGCTATAAATAAGTTAAAAAATAAAATGTCATGTGGGTGTGATGGGATTCCTGACAAAGTCATTAAGCAAAGTGCACGAAACATAGCCTCGCATCTCACTGAAATTATAAACGAATCTTTTAAGACAGGGTTGTTTCCATCAGAACTTAAAATGTCTACTATAAAGCCACTTTACAAGAATGGTGATAAATATGATGTTAGTAACTTTAGGCCTTCATCAATGTTGTCAGGTTTCTCAAAAATAATAGAAAGGATAATGTATCAGAGACTATACAAATTTCTTATTAAGAATAGAATATTGGTTAATGCGCAAAATGGTTTCCGTAAAAATAAATCAACTGAAACAGCTATCTTCAATTTTTTTGCAACTTGTTCTAAATTCCATAAACAGAAAGGAATTAAATTGTGGATTGTTTTTAGACTTATCAAACGCCTTTGATGTCATCGACCATAAGTTACTGCTTAGGAAGTTATATGCCTATGGGATATGTGGAGTTGCCCACAAATGGTTTGAATCGTATATGTCAGACAGGTATCAGAAGGTGGAGATAAGCCAGGCAGATAGGACATATTCATCAAGATTCGAGAGAGTTTTGCATGGAGTACCCCAGGGATCTGTATTAGGGCCATTACTGTTTTTAATATTTATCAATGACCTACCAAGTCAACTATCTGAAGCAGAGGCAGTACTGTTCGCTGATGATACAAGTTTGTTTGTTAAGGCAAATAGTGAAGCTGAGTTACAGGAAAAAGTCACATTAGCAACAGATGAGGCAGACAGATGGTTTAATGAAAACAGACTCATTGTGAATGCCAAAAAAACAACGTGGATCAAATTCAGACATATTACAAATAAAATAAAAACTAACCTTACAGTAGAACTGGGTAAGTGTAAGATTGAACAAGCATCATACACTAAATTCTTGGGAGTATGGTTTGATGAACACTTAATATGGGAAAAGCATGTAATATCATTGAACAAAAAATTAAGTCAAACATGTTATATACTTAGAATGCTTAAAAGCTCATGTAATATTAAAACAGTTTTATGTGTTTATTTCTCATTCATGCACAGTTTATTAAGATACAGCATACAGTTTTGGGGGAACATCAGTCTAACAAAACACTCATTTAGACTACAAAAGAAGGCAGTCAGAATAATAAAAGGTATAGGATATAGAGACTCTTGTAGGCAAGCTTTCAAAGAATTAAAAATCATGACACTACCATCTTTATACATATATGAAAGCATATGTTTCTTAAAAGAACACGAGGAATTTTCTACATTAAACAGAGAATTTCACAACTACGAAACAAGGAATAGGAATGATTTCCACAGAGAAATTCATAAAACAGCTATGTGTCACAAACGTGTACTATACCAACCCAAAATCCTCTACAGTGCTCTCCCCAAAGAACTAAAAATAATACCAAAACTGTACATACTTAAAAGAGAATTAAAAAACATGTTATTGAGCAATAGTTTTTACAGTATTGAAGAGTCTGTGAATCGTTGACAATAAAAGCGCAGTTAATATTTCCCTGACATAATAAATATGTGTAATTGCTCACATTTAAATACTTGCTGTTTCTATAAAAGTGTGAAACTGTTAATGTAAGAATGTAAATAGTCTTTGATGTGAGAATCACTAACTTTTTTTTTTTGTACATTGTTATCCTACTTGTATATTTTTATGTTAATGTTCTAAAAGTTCTATTAAAATTGTAATGTCTAAGTGACAAGTAAATTCAATTACAAATTTTCATGTATATGTATTTTAAATTGTAATGTTTATTGACAAGTCCTATATCATTTTGATGATGTACTACAAGGACGCTAATAAATTGAATTGAATTGAATTGTTCCAAGAAATTCACTTCTATACATTTTTATACAAAATTAGTGTTATAATATTTACTCATTTAGTCTGGGGAAGAGGACTTTTTTGTTTCCCAGGTTTCCCTTAGATCCAACTGGTTTGCTGTGCACATGATAATTCTGAAAATGGACACACTTCAAGGTAAAACAGGACATTACAGTTCTTTCTCCTACTGTCATGTACACTGTGGTATACGGTTTATGAAGTATTTTAACCTTTCCACAGTTGATGGGACAGATGTCCCACTAAAATAATACTGTTTTGAATAATGGGACATATCTACCTGGTATTTAGTGAGATGCTTCCTGCACTGAGGAAAATATGAGAGACTAGGGGCTGTAAAGTGGGTAGTAAAGTGGGGTGCCATGTCCTAACATATGGCAATGTGCATATGTCTCTGGAAAATATCTATCATCCAAGAGTGAAGCTATTGTGTTTCCTTTTACATCACAGACTGTTTTGAAACAATATTACTCTTCAGCCATGGTTCACATTTGCACATTATTTTTAATTATTGTGATGCAGATGCCTATTTCATTTCACATACTGTAAAAATATTTGTATGTATTACATCAAAGTCATCTTCAAATTTTATGTTGAAAATCTGTGTGCAATAGTTCATGGTTTTTATTGCTGTGAGTGTTTTGGTACTGTCAGGCTGAATGAAGCTGACCACTCTTGGACTTAAAAATTGTTGGTCTCAGAAATATTACTGTATTACTTTTCTTTTCTAAACGTTGGTATTGAGCTGTAGTAAAATATGTTGTCTTATTACCTTTTGCTCAGACATATAAAAAGCAAAATATCTGCGTCTCAACTTCACCCCACCTAGGGTTAATTTGACGCATTATCTGTTGTGATAACTGTGGATTGTTTGAGTAGGGTGATATCTGAAACTACCAACAATTGAGAAGTAGATATCACATAACTGCATTTTTGTATTAGTCATCCTGATTAACGCTTGTGTCTGTATGTGTGGATGGATATGTGCGTGTGTGCGAGTGTATACCTGTCCTTTTTTCCCCCTAAGCTAAGTCTTTCCGCTCCCGGGATTGGAACGACTCCTTACCCTCTCCCTTAAAACCCACTTCCTTTCGTCTTCCCCTCTCCTTCCCTCTTTCCTGATGAGGCAACAGTTTGTTGCGAAAGCTTGAATTTTGTGTGTATGTTTGTGTTTGTTTGTGTGTCTATCAACCTGCCAGCGCTTTTGTTCGGTAAGTCACCTCATCTTTGTTTTTATATATGATTAACATTTTACTTTGAAAACCCTTGATTCAAACAAAAACATGGAGCTGGTGAAGTTTGTAGGATTTTTGTTCCACCTCACCAACTTTCAGAACTGAACCTTATTTTTGTTGGTGGAAGTGCACTAATCGTGAAAGAGTTTTCAACTTTATATTTTGATATCAGCATAAAATTTGTTAACCAGGTAAGAGTTAACACAGCCACATGCTTTATTATTACAGCTCAGTGCACTTCCAAACCCAAAGGGGAGACACGAAAATAATTTCTTTGTATCATTCGGACAGCACATACTTAAATTAAGTATAACGGGCTCCAATGTATTACTCAACAAAGCAAACCATGGACCTGGCCATAGCTGGAACTGCAACAACTAGATACAACCACTTCCCACTTAAGACAGTAAAAGCATAGAGAGCAATGTGAAAACTTGCTCATTGAGGATCTGTGCTGATAATATCATTTAGATAGGTTTTCTGATAGCTTTATATAAACTCTCTTTGACTGTTCAGACAGTCCATCACTGTCAAAGAGATGCAACAATCACGTGGAATATAATATACACCCAGATTTTGAAGACCTAAAGTAACATTACAAAGGATAGTTTTTATCTTATGAGTGTTTGAAACCTTGCTTATTTTGTTGTTGATTTATCTACACTCACCCATAGAAATTCACTACACAAATATTTTCCAGTGCATATTGAAACTGGGTTAGCCATGTTTGCTAGGTGAATGAATTTGAGAAAGAAGAATAAATCAGTGAGAAAATTGTTTGAAACTTTCCAGTGAAAATCCTGCTGTGTATCTTTTCTGATAATGAATAACAGTGCAAGTTTTTAGAAAAGTGATGATCTATTGACATGGTTTGCAGTCAGTTTATTGCCAACAAGTGAAATCTTCAATAGTAATGAAGTTCCCCAAGTGAAATTCATATGGACAAATGTCACTGGAAAACATGCCTTCTTGCAATTCTCATGGGTATTTCAAATTTTTCTGTGATCATTATTATCCAAGGGAATGCTCCAAGTCTTGCTGAAAACTGTACATAAGAATAAAACATATTCTTATTTAATTCTTATATTGTGAGACCAAAGGGATTGTAACCCCCGTAAATACCGTAAAGACATTTAACTGCTTGTTACTGCCTGTTATGATATGTCTTAGTTCACTACACAGCCGTGGTGGCATGTCAAGTAGTCCCTTGTTCATTATGTCTGAGGAATACAATACTGCAAATGGGGTTTCCAATTACACTGGCCTGTCCTACCCTCACACCATGGAGGTTGGGTCCTGTGTGCTACTGAATATCAAGGACCACTGAGTAGCATGTTATAAATTGTGACTGTATACATTTTTATTCCTCTGATTACAGCACCATCTGTGTTAGCATGAAGAAAATGCTTCAGATAAAATGTATGTAGATTTTGCTTTAGAATCTTAATCTGCTATAAACTGGGGTTCCCACCGGAAATTTCAGAGCTACCCCCTGCCACCCACACACAGTAGGGTGGCAGATCAAGTGTGGTATCACTGAATGTTCCCTCCAAGTCAAACTGGAATTATACCCTTTTTGATCCAATGTTTCACACGAACCCAGCTGCAATTTTACAATTAATGCAACTCTTTTATTCCAAAATGTGCTAACCATTTGTGTAGTAACTCATGGACATGGAGAGAAATGAAAAAGTAAAGAAAAAATCTAGTTTCAATCACAGGGTGATAAACAGGCTGCAATACTAGCTACTGTGTCACTATTTTGGCTGAGACTAGTGTATGTAATGAAATCTAAATTGCATCTAAAACTGACATTTTCTCAGAAATTTTCAGGTATCTACAGATAAGCCAACATGCATTCGCTTATTTTGACTCTTCTTACACTGAGCAAAGTTTCTGGTAAACTTAATTTTGGCACTTGCTCTATTATCCCCATTAGATGAAGGGAGTGAAATAAACCAGATGCCTTGTATCCACAAGTCTCTTTCGAGATTTGGGCAAGCCTAATACAGATAAGTTATTTTTGGCCGCTCTTCCTCAGTCTCTGTCTATTCTTTCTCAGGCATTCTTGCTTTTGACTGTACTGGCTGTTCAATAGTTCAGTCATTCTGGAGTCCAGGTGGCAAGTATACATAATGGCCAAACTCTCAGCACGTAAGGAAGATAGCTATGCCATCAAAATACTGTGTACAAAAATGGGAGCAACAAGTCTGCCAAACCTCAGGGTGTACACTATTAATCCCACTGAGGAAACAGGATCACAGTTTCTATGCTGTTAGAAACAATACCAATCAATCACTCTACAGTTTTTCATAAATACTTACAGGCTATTCAGGATGCAGTAAAAATGTTTATTTGGAATTTGATCTTTGAATATGCCAGGATAAATGAGTTGTGCAAACACCATGACAATTTCAAGAATAGCATCGACTAAAATTTACATAAAAATAATCATAGTTAAGCGGTCCATGATGTGGAAAATTGACAAAATAAATTTATTCATCATTTTAAGTTACACCCCAGTCATTCTGGAGCCAGAATACATCAATATCTATTCTTTGACCTCTGCTTTGCAAGTTGGTATACCTGGGGCTAGGCGAGTGCAGGTAATGCTAAACATCACTATAGCATTGTTTTCATTTTACTCTTAGTGATCTGAAATAGGGTAGGACTCATTTCACAAGACTTTCTGCAAATATGGCATTCTGACACTACACTCAACACTGAAAACTGCAGGAGTTGCAATCTACTTCATAACTAGGAAGAACAGAAATTTTATTGCTTTCTCTTTCATTCACATCAGTTTAAACTCCTCAGTTGCCTGTTTAACCCCTCACTCTGAAACTGCCAAACATTTATTTCATCATCTGTTCTCTAATCAGATGTAAACATAAATAACATTTAATATTGCAGAGCATATTTTATTACATTCATAATAAAGTCCCAGAATGTGTTAACACTAAGAACGAAATATTTTCACGTAGTAGGACGAGTACCTACATTCAGCTGGTTATATTATAATCTCGTCATGTGACATTAGTGTCCCACGTCATCATAGCACATTTTGAATATGCATTATTAATGACATTTAATGATAATCTTGACATGTCTGAAATTTTCACTTCAAACAGGGTAGAGCAAGTTCTAATACAAGTACATTTCATGCTTAATCTGTGAACTATTGATAATAACAGATTTAACCATCAATAAGTGATTAATTATTATAATAATAATTACAATAAATTGTACCAAAAATTGTGTTTTTTATAAATTATATGCATGCATTAATTCTTGTGAGAGGCCCAAATGTCATGCTAATTAAAGCTTATAGCAGTTGCTACTGTTAACAGAAGACCTCTGTCATTCTTTCTGTCCATAGCCTCAAGTTGCCATGTATTGGAGAGCTAGTGTAACTGCCAATGGATATAGGCAGAAGCACCTTCCCTCCCCCCCCCCCCCCCCCCAAAGTCAATAGCAGTTGTTATAAAACCTGTCTATAGACACTTGGCTGACAAACACTTACTTGATAATAGCAAGTGTGGGAGAATTCATTCCCAAAGAAAGTTTCAGTAACTATGTGTGGGAATGCTTGCCTGTAACGGTGTTTGTCAGCCTCAAACCCCTAAAAACTGGTATCTTGGCTACATTGATGTGTTCCATCAAAGGGTCAGAGAGCAAGCTGAAACTTTTCAGAAGTATGGGCATATAACCTGAGTTGAACTGAGGAAAGTGCCCTCAAAATGACAAGAGACCAGCATTCTGAAGTTTTAACTTTGCATTTTGTTGTAGTTGTGCTCCTCAGTCCAAACACTGGTTTGATGCAGCTCTCCATGATACTCTATCCTATGCATGCCTCTTCATTTCAGAGTAACTACCGCAATCCACATCAATCTGAATCTGCTTAGTATATTCATCTCTCAGCCTCCCTCTATGATTTTTACCCTCCACAGTTCCCTCCAGTACTAAATTGGTGATCCCTTGATACCTCAGAATGTGTCCTACTGACTAGTCCCTTCCTCTAGTCAAGCTGTGGCACAAATTCCTCTTCTCCTCAATTCTATTCAGTACCTTCTTATTAGTTACGTGATCTATCCATTTAGTCTTCAGCATTCTCCTGCAGCACCATATTTCAAAAGCTTCTATTCTCTTCTTGTCTAAACTGTTTACCACCCATGTTTCATTTGCATACATGACTACACTCCTTACAAATACTTTCAGAAAAAACTTCCTGACACTTATATTACACTCAGTATCAACAAAATTTCTGAAACTTCCTGGCAGATTAAAACTGTGTGCCAGACCGAGACTCGAACTCGGGAGCTTTGCCTTTCGCGGGCAACTGCTCTCATCTGAGCTACCCAAGCACAACTCACGCCCCATACTCACAGCTTTACTTCCACCAGTACCTTGTTTCCTAATTTCCAAACTTCACAGAAGCTCTCCTGCAAACCTTGCAGAATTAGAACTCCTGGAGGAAAGGATATTGCGGAGACATGGCTTAGCCACAGCCTGGGGGATGTTTCCAGAATGATATTTTCACTCTGCAGCAGAGTGTGCTCATTCTGGAAACATCCCCTAGGCTGTGGCTAAGCCATGTCTCTGCAATATCCTTTCTTCCAGGAGTGCTAGCTCTGGAAGGTTTGCAGGAGAGCATCTGTGAAGTTTGTAAAGTAGGAGACAAGGTACTGGTGGATGTAAAGCTGTGAGGATGGGGCATGAGTCGTGCTTGGGTAGCTCAGATGGTAGAGCAGTTGCCCGCAAAAGGCAAAGGTTCTGAGTTCAAGTCTTGGTCTGGCACATAGTTTTAATCTGCCAGGAAGTTTCATATCAGCGCACACTCCACTGCAGATTGAAAATCTCATTCTGGAAACATCCCCCAGGCTGTGGCTAAGCCATGTCTCTGCAATATCCTTTCCCCCAGAGGTGCTAGTTCCGCAAGGTTCGCAGGAGAGCTTCTGCGAAGTTTAGAAAGTAGAAGACGAGGAACTGGAGGAAGTAAAGCTGTGAGGATGGGGTGTGAGTCATGCTTGGGTAGCTCAGTTAGTAGAGCACTTGCCCATGAAAGGCAAAGGTCCTGAGTTCGAGTCTAAGTCTGGCACAAAGTTTTAATCTGCCAGAAAGTTTCATATCAGTGCACACTCTGCTGCAGAGTGAAAATTTCATTCTGGGAACAAAATTTATCTTCAGAAACGCTTTCCTTGCTATTGTCAGTCTACATTTTATATCCTCTATATTTTGACCATCATGAGTTATTTTGCTGCCAAAACAGCAAAACACATTTATTACTTTAAGTGTCTCATTTTCCTATCCAACTCCCTCAGTATCACCTGATTTAATTCGATTACATTCCATTATCCTCATTTTGCTTTTGTTGATCTTCATCTTGTAGCCCCTTTTCAAGGCACTGTTACTATTTGCTCAATATACAGATTGAATAACATCAGGGACAGGCTACAACCCTGTTTCACGCCCTTCTCAACCACTGATTCCCTTTCATGCCCCTCAACTCTTATAACTGCCACCTGAATTCTGTGCAAATTGTAAATAGCCTTTTGCTCCCTATATTTTATGCCTGCCACCTTCAGAATTTGAAAGAGAGTATTCCAGTCAAAATTGTCAAACGTTTTCTCATCGTCTAAAAATACTATAAATATAGATTTGCCTTTCTGTAACCTATTTTCTAAGATAAGTCATAAGTACTGCCTCGTATTTTCCTACATTTCTACAGAATCCAAACTGATCTTCACTGAGGTCAGCTTTGACAAGTTTTTTCATTTTTCTGTGAAGAATTCGTCTTAGTATTTTGCTATCATGACTTATTAAACTGATAGTTCAGCAATATTTGCACCTGTCAGCACCTGCTTTCTTTGGAACTGGTACTATTACATTCTTCTTGCTCACCAGATGGAAGAGTTATGCCATGGCTGGCTCTCACAAGGCTTTCAAGCTTTCAGTAGTGCTAACAGAATGTTGTCTACTCCTAGGGCCTTGTTTTGACTTATGTCTTTCATTGGGGTGTGAAATTCTACACACAGTATCATATCTCCAATCTCATCTTCATCTATGTCCTCTTTCATTTCCATAATATTTCCCTCAAAGACATCACCCTTGTGTAGACCCTCCATATACTCCTTCCACCTTTCTGCTTTCCCTTCTGTGCATAGGACTGGTTTTCCATCTGAACTCTTGATATTCATACAGGTGGTTCTCTTTTCTCCAAAAGTCTCATTGTTCTGTAGGCGGCATCTAGCATAACACTGGTGATATATGCTTCTGTATCCTTAGTTTGTCTGTTAACCATTCTTGCTTAGTCATTTTGCATTTCCTGTTGGTCTCATTTCTGAGACATTTGTCTTCCTTTTTGCCTGCTTCACTTACTGCATTTTTATATTTTCACCTTTCGTCGATTAAATTCAACATCTCTTATGTCACCCAAGAATTTCTACTAGCCTTCATTTTTTTACCTACTTGATCCTCTGCTGCCTTCACTCTTTCATCTCTTAGAGCTACCCATTCTTCTTCTACTGTATTCCTTGTCAATCGATCCCTAATGCTCCATCTGAAATCCTGTACAACCTCTGGTTATTTCAGTTTATCCATGTCCCATCTCCTTAAACTCCTTCCTTTTTGCAGTTTGTTCAGTTTTAATCTAGAGTCCATAACCAATAAACTGTGGTCAGACTCCACATCCAGCCCTGGAAATGTCTTACAATTTAAAACCTGGTTTCTAAATCTCTGCCTTACCATTATATAATCAATCTGAAACCTTATGGTGTCACCAGGTCTCTTCCATGTGTACAGCCTTCTTTCTTGATTCTTAAACCAAGTGTTAGCTATGATTAAGTTCTGCTTTGTGCAAAATTCTACCAGGAGGCTTCTTTCATTCCTTGCTCCAAGTCCATATTCACCTACTACTTTTACTTCTGTTCCTTTTCCTGCTATCAAATTCCAGTCCCCCATGACTCTTTTCAATCTCTGTCATGTGTGGAGCTAGCTGGCATATAAACATGTACTACTGTGGTAGGTGAGGGCTTTGTGTTTATCTCGCCTACAATAATGCAGTCACTATGCTGTTCATAGTAGCTTATCTGTGTTCCTACTTATTATTAAACCTACTCCTGCATTACCCCTATTTGATTTTGTATTTGTAACCCTGTATTCACTTGGTCACCCTGTTCCTCCTGCCACTGAAGTTCATTAATTCCCATTATATCTAACTTTATCCATCCATTTCCCTTTTTAATTTTTCTAACCTACCTACCTGATTAAAGGATCTGACATTCCATGTTCTGATCTGTAGAATGCCAGTTTTGTTTCCCCTGATAATGACATTGTCCTGAGTAGATCCTGCCTGGAGATTGGAATGGGGGACTATTTCACCTCAGGAATATTTCACCCAAGAGGACACCATCATCATTTAACCATGCAGTAAAACTGCATGCCCTTGGGAAACATTGTGGCTTTAGTTTCCCCTTGCTTTAAGCCATTCATAGTACCAGCACAGCAATGGTGTTTTGGTTGATGTTTCAAGGCCAGTTCATCAATCATCCAGACCGTTGCCCAAACAACTACTGAAAAGGCTCCTGCCCCTCTTTGGGAACCACATGTTTGTCTGGCCTCTCAACAGATACCCCTCTGCTGTGGTTGCTCCTATAGCACAGCTATCTGTATCGCTGAGGCACGCAGGCCCCCCACCAATGGCAAGGTTGATGGTTCATGGGCTGTAGGCATGTAAACTGAACCTATGTTATCAAAACATTTGAATGTATTTTACCAAAAGTATGTTATTTTTAGCTTTAAATATAATTTTGTTTGAAACTACTGCATCTATGTCAATGAAACTTGGTACAGCCACAACGAGATAAAAAGCTGCATCGGCATCCACTACATGGCGCATTTACTATGGTCACTCTTTTTCACTTTGGAAGCACCATTGGATTTGTTGGCCCAGTACAAGCTGCACTTGCCATGGATGATCCAGAACTAATCCTGCCCCAGACCAGTTGCCGATGTCAGGGATCCCGAGACCCTCTTGAAGATGTGGTGGTCAATACCTGCAAATGTTCACACTTCACTAAATGTGTTTCCACATGTGGAATTTCTGCCACCCAACACTAAATATTGCTTGGGCAGAAACCTGACTGTTAGCAAACTTTCACTTGATACCGCCTTACAATGTTATCTTTTGAGACAATTCAGCTAAGATCAGAAGGATTTATTCTACAAAAATACACGAAGTTAACACCTTTCAGAAACTCTTCACAACATTAGGGATTATTACATTCACTGTACATGTTAATCCACTCATTTTCTAAAGTTTGTGCTTAACAGTAATGGCAAATGATGAATCATAAGTTCACAACCAAAATGCAAGATGTCCGCATTTCTATGTGAATTATGCATTCCCATTTGGGGTTCATAATGGAAACTAGTGTACTCATGCAAATCTCAGATGTTACTATTAAACATTGTAAGAGCAAGGTGGGACAATCTTTTACATCGTGGTACCATTCCTGATGCCAATTTAATTTTTCCTTTTCTGATCTTGTCAATAACACATACACAATAGTTACAGGAAATTAGTTGTTTTAGCAGTACTTCATTAAAATTTATTATTCACATGGTAGTTTTCAAACTATTGATAACGCTACATTTGGATCTAAATTATTCTTTATTTACTATACATGCAAACCATGGAAAATTTTCCATGTTGCTAGATTTTTGGTTTTTAAATTCTTGTAGTGAATTGAAAAGCCCAATTTTCCTATGGTCAATAATCACTTTTCCAAAAAACTAGATAGTCAAAATTTTCATCTAGAGTGTTCAAATGTTTAAAAAGCAATTATTTCTACAATTCAGTAAAATAGTTTTGGAGGCCTTATTTTTCTGTTTATTGAATGTATACTTCTACTTCACTATCCAAGTTTAAAGAGTACTTTCTCTAAACTTTTTGCTGGCTTTTGAGAATCATGCACACTGTTTTACCATAAAATAGTACCTATAATTTTGCCATTACCTAGTTATACTGTTTGGAGTTAAACTTTTTTACCTACTATATTTTTGTACCCTCTATGTTTGCTACATTTTATTTTAATAGCTAAAATATAGTAGACAACAATTTTGCAAATTTATAGTTTTTTGTAATTCATGCCTCCATAAACAGGCATCACACACAAAGCATAAGTCATCATGCAGTCGTCAATGTATGAATCTATAAAAGTTGAGAGGTAACAGTGAACTTGTGCACAATGTATGTTTCTTCACATAGCTTGTCAGTGCTTAAGAGTGAAATTGTAAACATGCAGTTTTCATAGAGTTTGAAGATAATATTCACTATTCAATCAATCTAAGCTTTATAATGCCCTTGTTATTACTTTAGAAACTGTGCTAATCCTCTCATATGTAATTGCTGACCTATGGTATTTTAACTGAGATGTCCTCACCTATCAATTAGCTAAATACTTTTGAAGATGAACAAGAACCAGCCAATGTGAAAAGTTAGCAGTATTACAACATTAAGCACAAACTTTCTCCGATGTCCATGGATTTCCAGAACATACTTTACTAGACACTCTTTCTATGATTTACCAGAATATTGGAACTGAGGGTAGTAAATACCTCTTATCTGTAATGTTTAGCAGAGACTAGTTTTGACTTTTAGAATACGTAGACAGAGGGTGTTCTGTGTAGTGTCATAAACGCATTCAAATATTTGCTAAAAGCTAAGTTTTATATATCAAAGTCCACTGTTCATTTTGAAAGTTATCCTTAGCATTTTCAGTTTGTATTTAGTGTATTTTACAAAACTGCCTGGACTGGTGGTTTTTGCCTGTTAGTCATCACTATACTTTGCACACTTGCTGAATACTCTGCTTTGTGATAGGATTTATGCAACAGTGTTCAAGCAAATGAAGGGAATGAGTACTGCACAAGAGCTAGTATGTTTCCTTAATCCTTTAGATTTAGATCAGAAGGGCCATATTGGAGGTGAAGCTTAGAGGGATGCTGACACCCACTTATGCCAATGGGTACAACATCCCTTTGCTACTTTATATGGAGAACATTTTCTTATTACAGTAATTTACTTTAATTCTCTCTTTTTTAAACTATTCTGAAAGCTGATTTATAACTCTTAGAACATTAAATGGTAAGTCAATTGAGCATTGGTAAATGCTCAGACAAACAACAAATTATGAACATGAGGTGCATGGGTAAAGTGTATGCCGAGCTCATGTACATTGCCACTTTAGATACTCATCATGTAATATGATTCATGAAAATGTCATGGCAACTGCCTTCTTAGTGCTTTCTTACACTGATGTTGCATTCTTTAATCTACTATGATTTTATGCAGTTAGCAGTGGAGCTATTTATCTTCAGTCACTGTGCCTTTCATTTGTGCATTTACAGTCTGATTAACAGCTTTAGTCATTAGTCATGGCATGTCAGGATGGGACAAGAATTGTGTTTCAATTTTCTTGTCAGTGAAGAGATAGGCACTGCAGCAAACAGTTCAGTTTACTTCTGTGGTTCTATGTGTAACTTCCTAAAGCCTGGCATATTACATTAAGTGATAAGTGTACAAAATGTCTTAGTAATAGAAAGGTGTCATTTTTCAGTATGAAACAGTATAGCAGATTATTTCACCAAGTTTCAGGGTCTCAACTGCAGTAGATTGATACCAAGGTTCAAACTGATAACAGCCCACCTACAGCTTACATGAATAGTACCACTGGAACAGATGATGTTCAAGATACAAACTAAACATATTAAGTAATTCCTTGTTATTTGGAGTCTCAAAACATATTTGGAATTACTGAAGAAGCTCTACTCATAATATCAAAGAATTCCAGTATGTGACAATGTATGAAATTTATTTAACTTCAGAAAACAGATGCAGAAACAATAGGAGCTGAACTTTTAAATTTTCTCTCTAAATAAGGTTTTTCCTCAAGTAATTTGAATTATAGCTTAAGTGGGCCATGTAGTGATGGTTTTAGTGCAATTCTAGGTAGGAAAAAAATGGTTCAAATGGCTCCGAGCACTATGGGACTTAACTGCTGAGGTCATCAGTCCCCTAGAACTTAGAACTACTTGAACCTAACTAACCTAAGGACATCACACACATCGATGCCCGAGGCAGGATTCGAACCTGCGACCATAGTGGTCTTGCGGTTCCAGACTGAAGCGCTTAGAACCGCTCGGCCACTCCAGCCGGCAATGCTAGGTAGGAATTTTAGTGTTTTATAGCTATTTAAGCACAGGTACAACAAGCTATTTGAATGGCATTGTGCCAATGCATTGAGTTGACGACTTATGCAATTTAAGTTCCTGATGTGAATCAGGTTTTTAACAGGCTGTAAGCAATGGACTATCAATCTCCAAAAACGCAACATGAACTACCAGCTGTTCCACAGGAGTTAGGTGCAGATCATAAGAAGATATCTAAAGCATTCTAACTGTGTTGGGTGGCCTCAAGCTTTAGAGCAGCACAAGCAGTATGGGAGTCCTACCAAGCTCTGAACACTCATTTTAACAAATGCTCAAATGAGATGAGTAAAAATGAAGCATGAGGGAAGAGTTCAACAGCTTGCAGAAAACACTATGAAGCCCCAAGTTTGTGTACAACAAGGTACCACTTTCTGACATTTTTGGAGAGAAAACACTATGAAACCCCAAGTTTGTGTACAACAAGGTACCACTTTCTGACAGTTTTGGAGTCAGTACCTCTGAAAAGACATTGCTGAATTCCATCATATAGGGCAATTATGAAATCAGTAAGAGCCACTGAACAATTTAAAGAAATGCCATGTGCTCAAATGAAGGGAGCACAAAAAGCTATTTCACAAGGGCACTTCCTAGAAGAGAATCAAGCAAAATGACTTACCAAATTAATAGAAAACAGTACTCTCACAGCATTAGTGAAAAGGCTAATTTCAGACAACTTCAAATTCTTCATGAAGTATCCATAGTCTGTATAGTAAGAAAATCTAAGAATGAGAGAATTTTCAAATGTAACTTAAGATTTCAGACAGGATGTGAACAGTGTAGAGAACATTCCTGAAAACCTGAAACCAGGTTGTTTGTGGTGATGTACTCCCTACAGTACGTCAGAAAAAGAGCCTTCCACACAGTTATGACAACACTGTAATTCACTTTTTTTAATCTACTGTAATGTTTATTTCAGTTGCGGGACCTCTGCTGCATATACGGAAGGCCAAAAATTACATCAAAGTAAGGATGAAACCAGGTATTCTGATGATAACCGATTCAGAAAGGCTAATCTACATGTGCAACAGTGTGTGATACTTCAAGTCACAGGATCTTTAGGCAAGTCCCATTTTTGTTAGGAATACAGCACTGCAGATAAGGTACTAAATTAACATTAATACATGGTGCAGTTCTGAACACAGCAGGAACCAGAAATTCTGC
Organism: Schistocerca serialis cubense; assembly: GCF_023864345.2. Lineage (NCBI taxonomy): Eukaryota > Metazoa > Arthropoda > Insecta > Orthoptera > Acrididae > Schistocerca > Schistocerca serialis. The sequence continues at coordinate 150,792,788 of NC_064643.1, forward strand.
CAGCATTCTGTGTACAAAGGGTCCAAGTTTCCTGGTATTAGCAAACTTGTGCTCACTGAATGTAAGCCTTTGAGAAATCTTAAGACAGATTAACCACAGTCCCAGAGTCTAGTACTATTGGTTCTTTACCACAGTTGTCCAACTGCTGTCACACGGAAAGTGCACTTAAATCTTCCAAGCTACTGCAACACACACAACTTACACACAATCAGTTTAAGCATACCTGATGTCCCTGCCGCCTCCTGACCTTTTACAGATACGCACATAAATAGCTCTTTTACAGCTGTACCAACACTGAGGTCTAGGAAAAGCATTTTTGGCTTCATTATAGTGTATGTTATTTCATGGCTTCAGTTATGAAGCCAACACATTTACACTGAGCTGATACAGTTGCACTTTTTAGGAGTCACTAATGTCATGTGTCTGGGTGCACAAGTACCCACAGAAAGGGCAAATGGACATAAATGCTTATAGATACTGCTTTTGCAGAACCACATGAAAGCACCCCTACTCAATTTGGATATACTTCCTTTCGTTACAGGCAGTGTCAAACAGCTTGTATGGCATACATAAGAGAGGAAACATGCTACCATTGTTCAACCAACTGAGCAGTCGCCAATGGAAGCTACTTGCAATATGTCAGCTGAACCAGTCCTCAGGCCAGCAATGCAAGTGACATTAAACATCTGAAAATCTAAGGATACTGAAATGTATTTTAATTACCTGAGAGCAGCAAGTTGTGGCCTGCAATCCTTTGTTGGCATAATTCCCAAATTCCATACCCTGCTCAGTAGTGTTATTTTCAGACAAATGTTTCTATGTTTATTTATTTGCTGTTCAGCAAGTTTACCATGCAATTGGCATCATCAAAATACATTTTACATATTCATAAAAGTATAGCTGTTACTAATTTTACATTATACATTATGCATTATACATTATGTGTGACCTATTGCGATTCATACAGGAGGAATGGCGTTTCTGACCAAAGGGGAACCATCATGTATGTGCAAGCGTCAAAAAGGAACCCAACCCCTCATGATATGGACCAGGGTGTCACTATACTTCAAAAATTTCCATTAATGTAGACTTTAAAAGTTATTCAGATATGCTGGAAACATTGTTGACACCTCAGGCCAATGACAAGGGAGGTATGGGTCACTGTTAAATCAGCACACTTCGCTATTCAGGTACTTGAGTTTCTGCATGGAACAATTTTGAGGCCAATGGATTGACTCTCTAGATGCATTAAAATTGGCACCATAAGCACGAACCCTGACATATTGCACACCTCATTATGGGGAACAATTAAGTTCTACACAGCTTAAGATCATTGCAAGACTAATAATTGTACAAGTGTATGACTTTTAGAGCATAACGTATTTTATAGGAACTCTCTAGGATAACAAGGCAAAGCACAGGTATCTAAGGCACAGCTGCGTCCATATAGATCCACTGTGTATACAGCATGTTTATCTAACCATTGCAGTATACATTATACTGTTGAGTTAGCAGTACAGAGATTTAGATCACTGTCTAAAATGCAGTGCTTCATCAGCCCACACAACAACTGACAATGCAACCAAATTAACTTCCGAAATTAAAATTAAAATGTCTGCAGCCATCTCTTTTGCATTTTATCTACACAGCCAGTTTTTGTGTTCAGTTACAAGATATTCATGCTTCTTATGAGGAATCCAATCTCATGTGGAGTCACAACAGGAGCCAATATTAAATAATCCATGACTGTAAATCTCTGATTTACATGACAACCCCTACTTTCATCATGAGACAAGTGTCAGGGCAACATTCAAACCACAATGTTGGCTGATGAATGAGGGATAGTGCTGTGGAAATCAGAGATGTATGGACATCAGTTATTTAATTGTGGCTCCTGTTAGTACTGCACACAAGAGTGGATTCCTCCCAATTTACATTGGTCAAGGGGCCTGAAGACATTATACTGGAACATTAGAACTGGATGAGTCAATAATTGTAACAGATAGCTGCAGGTGTTTTAATTTTCATTTCATACTGGACAGCTGAAGTCCTTTTAACCATCTATTACACATATGAGTATACAAGAAAATTACTTACATCCACATGAAACATCCTTCAACTTTCTGATCAGCAGCATTGTGGCACTTAAAATACTAAGTTCCTTTATCACACATTTTTACAGTAACAGTGAATTGTGTATGTCTGTTGGCAAATTGTGAACTTTGAAAAAAAGTGCAAATGCAGTCTCTCTCAATTATAATGTCACTGTGACAATTTCAACAAGCCCACTCTTTCAGATATCTGGTGAAAAAATCTTTTTTTGGGACATGGAATGGAATTGACACACACTGCTTTCTGTGTACCTTACAGTTGGGCCTGTCTCGTAAGTCACTACTTACAAATAATGGGAAACATTCTACAACATTGCTCAAATGTATGGGATCCATAGTAAACAGCACTAGCAGCTTATTAATATAATACAAAGAAGGGCAGCATGAACAATCACGTATTTGCTTTTATCACCCAAGAGCATCCCAAAGATGCAGAGAAACTGGCAGACCTTCAAGAAACCAACTATCCCACAAAATCTTGCTTGGAAAATTTCAAGAATAAACACTGACAAATTTAAGAGTACATCACAGTCCTCTACATATTTCTCCAGTGAAGACCACAAGAACTGGATTAGTTATTACAACATGTTCTGAGGCGCTTGAGTAATCATTCATCCAAAACCAGCATGAAAATGGTACAGGAAGAAGTCAAAAGTTGTACAGTGGGACATACTTTCTCCTCTGCCTTTATTAGCAGAGTTTTTCAGATCATGAATGTAAATGTGACTGAAGTTCAGTCACAGGAAACACCTACAAATTATCAGGGAACAGCAAGTTGTAGCCTGCAATGCTTTAGTGGCATAATTTCTGAATTCTATCCTTGCTCAATAGTGAAGACATGCTCAGCTTTACACCTGTAGAATAAGGAGAAAAATTAGTCTTAGCTGTGATGTTGAAATTACTATTTCTTTAGTCATTAATGACTCATGGCTTGCATAATTCAAGCATTTCAGATGGGCTGATGCTGATAAGCAAGTTATAGAGAACTGTGATAAAACATCTACAAAAGTAAATTTCCTTCTTGTGGACATCTTACTGATATCCACAACTTAACATTTAGTAGCAAATTTGAAGATTCCTTGAATTAGGCAAAGAAAACTTCACTAATTAATAAATAACCAGAAATTTCAACAGTGCATTGAAGACTCTTCTCATTCTGTTTACAGCTTGCTGTATCTGAATTCCATTTAGAGTGTAAAACATTTCGCACCAGTAGAATAGTTTTATAACTAATTTATGCAACTGAATTAACAATTTAGTTATTATTGCCATCAGAGGCAAGCTTCCAATGGCGTGCATCTCTGAATCTGCCATGAAGACTTGGTCCTCTAGCACATGGACACACCATCCAGAACCATCAATCAGTATCTTATCCAGGTGCACATGTGAAAATGAACTGTATGCCACAAACATGTACCTGCAGCAAAACACCAGTGACTTCATGTTACTCAAGTCAAGTTCTTATTTTTATAGTATGTGCAGCATTCTCACCAAAGCTAGTGAGCTCTGCAACACATTTAAAACTTACAGATCATTAAGGTAGTCTGCTTCAAATTTTTTCAACCATTGTCTGCCAAATCTTTTGGCTTCTACTATATTTCAAAATTCATCAAAACAGACTGCTAAATAACAATACAATACAGTAACAAGTACTGAGTAGTGAAGTGGCTTAGGTCTTACTATATGTGCTAATGTAGTACAAACAAAAATGCTAGAAAAGGAAACACTGAATCAACCAATATCCTGTCCTCTTAGATCCTCTTCAGAATGTCAGACATTAACTTCTAATGGAATTCCATTATGCATAAAATAGGTTCTAAGAGAATTTTAATTAATCTCATAACCTAACAGTTTGCTTCATGACATTCTAACCAAACTGTCACCTATCAGTATTAAGGAGACCCAGGCACATGCTACAGATTTGTCACCACCACCTTCATTTCACAAAATACAGGATGAAAATTATCACCAGTTATCTGTCCAATGTCTCTGTGGATGAAACCACATAACTCAAATCAGGTAGTGGGTTAAAGCTGAAGTTTAGTATCATGTTCTATCTACCCACAAACAGTTTTGAAACCCTATGTTCACAAAACAGGAAGATTCTTTCAACATGCACTACCAAACCCAATCAAAGTGCAAAGACAGTTCCTGGTGCTACATGCTTACAGGCTACCAGTACTTTCTGTTTTCCTTTAACAGAGTACTAAATCAGTTGTCATACTTAGAATCCAAAGTTAAGACTTCTACAAGGGCTGATCAACAAAGACTTTCCTGTTTCTTCTGTGACAGTTTGCAATCTGAAGGTTTTTATGTATAATGTTCGTAGGTGGCAGCACACACTTATTGGTAGATTGGTAGTAGTACTCTATTTTGTAGACACACTTTGCATTTCACACACAAAGAACAGTGGAGGTGATGCAAGAGAAGCAGTATGGTGCAATAAAATTCTGTGTTCATTTAAACCTCACAGTTACCAAAATATATGCAAGTTCTAGCAAGCTTAAACTGAAGATGCACAAAGTAGCACAATTGTGGTCAAAGTTGTGCCATATTTAAAAGTAGAAAGAAGAAATAGTTCAAGGACTTTAAGGCCAACTTGTCTGTGTTAAACAAGTGGGCTCAGTGTTTTGGCTCCTGCTGCAACTACCTGTAAGGGTAGCAGATAGCATTATGTAACCTCAATGCAGTGTTGAAAATTACATATGGCAGTGTCTTTACAAGTATGTGGGATCATATCCCCATGAACCATGCTTGTTCCTGTTGGGTATTACATCTTCCAAACAAAAGGCTGTGCCAGTAGTGACAAGCCACGAGGTGCTGCATCTCTTTGTTGATAGAGAGGCTTTATCTCAAGAATCTAATATCACCAGTGACGAGTCATGGCTCTGATGCATCATTATGATCCTGAAGGGAAACTAGCCAGCACTGTATGGTAATTGCTCCGTTTTCCCACACCAAAAGATAGGTGACAGTTTTGACATCTGCAGGAAAAGTGATGAGAACATTTTTTTTTTTCAGTCATGGAATGATTTACCAGCATGCAGTTCCTCACACTAATGTTACAGCAGCAAACTACACATAAGTATTGGCTGAACTGACAAAGCACACTGCAAGGAAAGACCAGAAGTTTCTCAGACTGGATGGCAACTTCATGACAATGTGCAGCCTCATGTCACAAATGAAGTCTTGCGGTTTCTGATTCAGTTAAACATTATCTGTGTACTGCATCCACTTTATAGCAATCTTGCACCCAGTATTTTCTTTTTTTAATTCCTATCGCTAAAGGCAAAACTTTGGGCCATCTGATTTGAGAACTCTAAGCAATGATAAAGAAGTGAGGATTCTCAAGGACCTGACAAATAAATGGCCTGCACTATGTGTTCAAGCACTGGCAGGGATTCTATAAAAAGTGTATTTAGTAGGAGGGGAGTACTTCAAGAAAGATGATAACCCTGAACTGGAGTAATAAACATTTGTGAATGAAATCAGTCCTCTTAATTCATGTGATGTGGAGTGATTCACTAGACAAACCAATGTAGTAGTTACCAGCTAACATACCACGTGAACACACACACTTCTGAAGTAAGGACATTCATGAATGAGCAGTACTAAGACGATAGGATCCAACAGTGTACTGCTAACATGTTGAAAATTTCAAGACAGATGAAGACTATACACAGAATTTTACATATCTTATTTTAATCAAGCAGAAGTTATCGAATTATTTAAACATTAACTGCCAGGTGAGAGCATAACATCCCTACACCTATAGCAGTGTGTTAGGTTCTATTTTCATGTGTTGTACATGAGAAAACAACAGCACTGTTATTTTAGTGTGTACTACACACCAAGTGTCACTTATTTCTACACAGTAGGGGGCAAACTGGCATAGCAAAGCCACTGTTGCAGAATTTAAAAATTGTACAAGCCCCAGAGATAAGAATACAGGCTACAAAAAAAGCCATCACACACTCCGGTGCTCAGCTGCAGAACAAAAAAAGCCAGTGAGGCTTTAAATTGCTTGTGTCAATGCGAAGCATATAAATTCAAATGGACATCTATAGCACACTAGTATGCTGGTCCACTATAGCACTTAGGATTGACAGAACTGTAATATTGTCACTGCAAGCACTTAAAATTTATTAACAGTTTTAATGCTGTGACTGTCCTTTCACACAAAGGAATGTCCTGGCAGTAAGACAAATCATAATCATGTTGATTCACACCTCTGGAGTAACTAGTAATCAAAATAATGCCAAACATTGATTGTGTGTAGCATTATTTAGGGAAAAATTTTATAATGGTGAGTGAGCAACATTTAAGATACAAGTGACACGGAGAGGACAACTTTAGAGAGGATGTAGTGTAAACTGGAAAATTCATACCAGGCTGAATTAATGCCAACTTTGAAAAACATTTGGGACCTCTAGACCAGAAGTTTCTATAGCAACCTGGAGTAATACACTGCTGTCATTAAAACCAATCCCTGGAACAAGTCTAAATTTATGAACTGCTAGAACTTTGAGAAAGTCACAAAACACCTCTGCAACTCAAGAATATGTACTTGTATGCTCTATAAACAGAAGTAAATGAAAGTATTCTGGTTCTATGATGGTAGGTTCTGTTAAGTCAGAATTCAAAGTAGCAAAGTAGTATTCAAATAGCCGTCCAAATCAATGACAAGATCTTGCTACTGCTAAATAACAAAAATAAAAATTCACTCGAGGTAAGTATAAAGTTATGTGCTTCTGACCAGAAACTGCCTTCAAGGAGACAAAATCAGAGCTGCCCATAGCTATATATACAAACACATACTATCCAAATGAAGGTCTGTACTGGCCAAAAATTCATGTGTTTAGTCACATTTATGTTTACAAGTAGACAAAGCAAACTGCCTTGTAGACAGTTCTTTATACTAAGACACGTTAATCCTCTCAGCCCCACAGCTGATACATAATCTGATCTGGGATGACTGCTACATTCAGCGGCTGTTTGGCCTCAATACTTCTCAACAACACAGCCATTGTCATCATGTCCATGCTCATCGCATTCACTGTTGTGAGCTCAGCATCTCTCCAGTACACAATGTTACCATATGGGTCTGCAAATGTCACTTGTTAGTCAGTATAAAGTGCCATTTACTTACAACACCACAATCCAACAGTCCAAAACTACTCATCATATGACAAGCTCGCAATCTTCCCAATTCCTTTCTCAAGAAGTGGTCTAATTACATTAGTAGACATCACCATTCAGAACCATTTCTTCTCTTCACTCTCACTCATTATCAGAATGTCTAGAAGCAGTAATGATAAGGTTAAATTTTGTGCATTCACTTTCAATATTTATGCTATAGCTTAACAAAGGTTCAGACATATCTCGCAACACAAATTCAATAAGGAAACTATACCCACTATTTTGGCATCTGCTTAGTTGAATTTAAGTAGGGGTAATGTAATAAGCTACATGTTGCAAAACTGGACCGATAGTCAACAGAGCTGACAGGGCACACTAACAATGAGCATGTATGCTTCACTTTCAAAACAATGAACTTTTTAAGACAATATCAGGCAATATCTGGGCATTCCTGGTACAAAATTTTACAAACTACCATCTACTAATAATGTCTAAGGGTTGAAAACTAGCAGTATGAATCATGACTGACCATGGAAGATACTAAGGGTTCTTTCACACTGATCTGTAAAACACCAAAGTACTGTAGTGTAAGGGTACAAAATTATAATTCTGGAATGGATAGGTAGAATGCCTGTACCGACAACATTTTAAATAACTAACAATAAGTAATCATACTCAGTGATGCATAGGTTTTGTTAGAATGAATTAGTAATGTATTTAATGCTATTCTGCATTTGGTTTGTGTTCTTTGATGTTGAACATTCCATAGGGACATTATGCAGCACCACAAAACTGCTACCTGATGTGCTTACATCACTGGAAGTGTCTCCAAACACGTGTTGCCACGGAATTCCTCCTGTGTGAAGTTCCATGTTACTGGGTTTCCCATGAACAAAGAGCTTCTGGGATACAAGAGATGTTAATCATACTTTGTTCTATTACATGCTAGCTATTCAGTTTGAAAAGGCTGTGTTAACTCTTGTTACCCAATTAAGAATTTGACAGTGAGAAATATATTCCTCCACACTTTTTCCAATATTAACTTCCAAGAGGTTTCAATGTCACTGTCAAAGCAGTTAATGGAAACCCCTTTAAGAGGCATAAGTAATTCTCATATAACCTTTGCACTCCAAACTGGAACTGGCAGTGGAGTTTTATAATCCAGTGCATAAGAGTAGAAGGTTCCCAGAAGATATCAGACAAAAGTCCCAGTTATCCAGAAGAATTGCGAGGGATACTTTATTATCTGTCACTCCTCAAAGTACTCAAAATTTGGACTAGAAGACTGTGTTCTCACCAAATTTAATTTCCATAGATAAATACCACTTACACAAGGCAACTGCTGAGATGACAAGCAGCACAGTTTTCTGATCTCAGTGCAGCTGTTTTTCTCCTTATATGCACACAGATAAAGTGATCTAGAAATAATCTTCATTGTTATTCCTGAAGACATGAACAACATGGGTAACTGGTTGATAATATGTTTCATGGACTTAGCCTATAGTGGCCACTTCTCATTTAAAGTATGTGATTTTTTCTATAAATCACACCATGAAGCAGCATCTCCAAGAAGGTGGAGTAATTTGAATGAAAATTTGTGTTCAGTTGGAATTTCAGTAGCAGGATCTCATGTGGACTATAAAAAGTGGCTGTACCTGCCCTCAATACCTCAACTAAAATGGTAGTCTATAAACCCAGAATCTTTATCCTTGGCACTACATCATCCAACATTCATTCAAGTTGGTAAACTGGAATACAGTACTATTACATATTAACTTACTTCAATTAAGAGCAACTCTTTAAGTTTATGTCATTACTTGCATTATTACACAATTTTTTAAAGTGAGAAAATGTTTTAATTATGCTTACTTTAATACACTCTGCAGTTCTGAAGTCTGAGTTGAACAGAATGGATAGTCTCTTGGAAAAAATTTGTAAAACAAACACGAAACACAGTTAAACTGGCATAACTGAGTAATTGGATTAGGCAATTCTGAAGGAATTTGTAAATGAGACACTGAATAGTGGAGGAGATTTTTTTTCCTATTTGGGGAGCAAAATGACTGCCTCTGTTAGAGGATATATAATGCAGGCTCACAGTAACAAGATGTTAATTTCTGAAATGTGCTGTAGAAGGTCTAACCGGGGGAGTCCATGGTGTTCAGATCACAGATGTACTTCATACTATATACATTTATTAGGACAATGTTCAATTAGTAATGCGTAGTGAGGCAATTTCAATGAAATTGCAAGAGAAGCTTTCCTTATCAGTGATGCACCAGTGCACTGCCACCGAGCACAAGCTCCGTAATCTGAATCATTGGACAGTCCCACCCATGTTTTTCATTTTTATTTTTCAGCATTAGTCATTTCATACATATTACATTTGAATGGTAATGTGATGAAGACATGGATGTACATGAAATTTTATTGAATTTTCAATTTTATTCAGCTGTTTACTAATTTTTATTATTACAACAATTAGTATGTGACATTTCTACAGGCAGGTTAAGAATTCAAACATTTTCATATTCAATTGAGAAATTACTTCTTGTGAGGATGCTGCTAAAATACATTCAACCATGAATCACTAATTTTTGAAACTGATTTATGAAAATATTCCATTATGCATTTTTTTATCATTTTCCAGAAGAGAAATTTTTCAAAATTTCAACAAGCTTTTTTTCCTTATAAACTTTGAAGATTCCCTGTGCCTATGGGGAAATTACATTCATTCATTTGAACAGCAGCTTTTATGTTTTTGATGTCTGTATGAAAAAGATGCCAAAAGCACCTTTGATGATTAATATTTCATTACTGTCATATTCTGGAATACAGTAGGACTCTACTATTGAACAAAGTTATTTATTCCTTTATTTATCAATGTGTGACTGGTTTCTCAAGCTGGTCTGTCCCTGAAACCTGTGGCTGCAGATTGTGTTCAGGTGCAAAGCCATTCTTAGTACTTTACCCTGATTACAGATGTAAGATTTCAGAAATCACAAGCATACATTTTCAGTAACACTAAGGGATTTGTTGTTTATTTGTTGATAGTTAATATTTTTTGTGATAAAAATTAGCAAATGACCAAATAAAATTGAAAATTCAGTAGTATGTTCATGCAAATACATGTGTCGTAGTATCTTTCAAAAGTTGTATGCATGAAGTAATATGACTAGAGTTGAAAAAATAAAAACTGTGAGTGGGACTTGTCAGCAATCAACTGACTGCAGAGCTTTAATGCTAAACAAACAGCCACTGCCGCCTCACACTCATGGTTGCCATGTGGTTGTACTTTGCTGACACATACAACTGCTTTTGCAATTTTCTCCATCTCCTACATAGTATGCCCTACTACTTTCACATTATCTTGTCCTAACTGACTAATAAAAGAGCACAAAATGTGAAGAAAATTGGTAATCAATGTCATGGCCTCTCCTTGTAAGAAGGGCACTTTATGGACTTGCCCCCATATTCATTCTTATAGGATTTGACATTCAGTGTGAGGACACTAGTATTCTAATTCAGTGTGACACCACTCAAGTACAGTAAAAATCTATTTTAAGGATTGAGTGCTGAGAAGTATAAAAAATTTCATTTTGGTTAAATTTGTCAAGTGTTTAATGCTATCATGCTGCTTTAGGATACTGATATCCACACATTATCTTGTAAGACCTTCAGTACAAAGAGAATCTAAGGAGGGAGTCCATAAGGTTCCCTTGTAACGTTAAATAATAAGGTTGAGATGCACTGAATCAAAGGCAAGGCTGCAATAAACTGGATACAGGAAGACAGACTGTAGCAGCCCTGCATGCCTGGAGTCTTTTGGAGCAGTCTTGTGTGGAGAGTGGCATCAAGTGCCTACAGCCATGTGGAAACACTGGCCAGGCCTGCCACTATGGGAGACACTTGCCATCCATGGAGCTGTAGACGACTGCGTGGACATGGTGGACACTTCTGGCCAGCATGACGGACTGGGTCTGCCAGCCTGGCAGCCAGCACTCCACTTGGATTATGTGGTTTCCAACCACTGTCACCACCAATTTCTCCTTTAGCATGGTTGAAACAGTTACCAGCTGTTGTAGGCACCAGTTAGTATACAGTGTCTTGTTCACACTGTGGCAATCCCATCTATACATGAAGGTAATGTCCTGACTGACTGTGCAGCTCAAACCACTAAGGACAAACTTTAAATTTGCAGAGGTGGTTTATTTTTGACAGTACGTGTCAAAGAAGGGATGTTTTGAAATTCCACCCTATAAGGAGGTGGAATAGTGATGAAAGAAATTTAAAAATATGTCACTATTGAGACAGTTTTCAAGATGACATATGAAAATTTGTATTTGACTTCTCAGACAGAAATTAAGAATGTGTTTCAGCATTATTTTTCCTTTTTTTTTTTAAGAACGTGCAAATTCCATAAATGCTCCATTAACAAAAACAATCACTGACTCACTCAAATCTGGCTGTTTTTCTGAACACCTAAAACAAATGAAAGTAATACCCATACTTAAAAATGGTGATGCAGAAAATGACTACAGACCAACCTCCCTGCTGTCCACCATTTCCTAAATTATTGAAAAAGTAATGAAAAACTGGTTAACAAATAAAGAAATTTAACCTTCTTTGCAAAGAACAACATGGTTTCAGGCCCCAAAGAGGTACAGAATAGGCTATTGCACAGCTTACAAAGGTCATTCTTGAGGCACTGGATGAAGGTGACCATATCAATGGAATTTTCTTGGACTTATCAAAGGCTTTTCGATGCAGTGGACCACATTAACTTTATTACATAAATTAGAGTCACTAGGAATAAGTGGTGTGGTTACAAAGTGGTTTACGTCCTACCTAGAAAAACGGATGCAGCGTGTTCAGATTTCTAATACAACACATAACAGATCCAAAAAATATTAATATGGTCTATTAGGTCCAATCCTTTTTCTTATTTACATTAATGATTTTCCGTAGAGTATCAGATTTAGAGGAAAAATACTATTTTCTGATGACAGCAACATAGTGATCACAGCCAAAACTCCAACAAAGTTGACAGAAAAAGCTAATGCAGCCCTCGAAGATGTTCACAAGTGGCCACTGAAATATAAGGTAACTTTAAACATAAAGAAAACTAACAGTATATACTTCCGGTTAAATAAAAGACACAATGATGGTACATTAACAATTAATGATTATGTAATAGAATGTGTAATGGATACCAAATTTTTGAGGTTGAAGGTAGATTGTCAGTTAAAATGGACAGAACATGTAAAAGCTTTAACAAAGAGACTATCCACAGCACGTTATGCTCTATGAAAGCTTGCATCACTGTGCAATATTTCATGCCTCAAAATGACATATTTTGGATACATACACTAAATCCTCAGTTACTGAATCATGTTTTGGGGAACAAGTGATGGGAATATTCAGACTGTCTTTGAGATAGAGAAAAAGAGCTGTATGGATAATAACAAATAGCAGCAATAGGGTTCATTGTACTGATTTAGTCAAAAAACTACAAACTCTGACTGTCCCATGTAAATACATTTTACAGTTTGTAATGTATGCAAGGAAAAATATTCATATGTATGCTACAAACAGCTCAATACATCAATAAATGACCATGAAACTAGATCCAGCCACTACTTATACCTAAACAGGGAAAACAAGTCCAAAACACACAACAGTATGCAACGTAACGCCCCAAAAGTGTACAACAGGCTGCCACAGGAAATAATAGGTACAAACGAATTACATATCTTTAGATAAAAGCTAAAAAGATATTTATTAAGCTAAAGTTATTACACGGTAAATTAGTATTTAGAATATTTGTAGATAGGTATTTAGTAGACACAAATACCATGTAAGCCTATATAAAGCGACAGTATATGGCATAATTATAAATATTGTAAGAATTAACATGTAAAAAGCGTAAGAATTGAATTGTAAACATTGCAAGAACCCATATATGCTTTAGTTCATAAGACACAATTGACGAGATCCCTAAAATTTGTATTGTAATACAGATGAATAAACATATCAATCAATCATTAGCTGATAATACTGTTTGCTAGAGGTGGCAAAAAATAACGTAACTGATAGAAATAACCGGTTACTGAGAAGTAACGGTTACTGCGATAACCGTTCCTCTGATTCTGGCAGTTATTTCAATAACTGTTTAGTGTCAACAGTGCCTCGCGCCATCTGTTGACCGAAGATCGTACTGCGCATTTGGAGGCGTTCTATAGACCATGGGAATAACTGTGAGACTGCGCGCCATCTGTTGATAAGAACTGTGTACTATTTCGTGGGCCTTCGTTACTTTTAGCATAAACAATTAAATAAAGTTAATGTCCGAGCCGTGGCTGATAGGAGCTGCAGTACAGGCATTAACAAATACGGTCGTTCCCTTAAGCCACCGCCTTACGTGTTAATTTAGCTTGGACGGGTAGTACAAGGAAAGTTACTAAGGAATTCGAGCGACTATGGAAATAACTGTCAGAGCCGGTATTCTCCTCTGGCAGTTATCGTTATTGGCTCGTAGTTCTAGTTCTCTGGTAGTTATCGGGCTAGCACCACAGATAACCTGGAAGCTGGTAACGGAATAACTGTGTGTCTAGACGTTCCTGACTCGGTGACTCCAGTTAAAGGTCGTAGTTCCAGGTGATATTTCCAGAGAGGATAGTAACTGGAGCGAACAAATATTTTCGTACTGCTACGGAAATAGCCGCTGGCCATCACGAATGACAAATAACATGTCAGAAAGTATAACATAATACAGTGGAATATAATAATTATTATCCTCATCATTTGTCAGGAGATTGTCAAAATACGTGAATATATCACAGTAACTGCTAATATTTACAGAATTGGTACACTGACAGAATAAAACACAGTTACGCACTTTTAAAAAAATTTATCGTACACAGAATACCCGATCTTGACTGTTGCAACCAAGTGCTGTCAAAACTGAAATATAGCAGAATTTTTACCTAAGCTGGTCTATCAGTCTCTGTTACGATATTCATCTACAGAGTAGAAGGAGGGGTCACTGGAAGCGTCTGATTCCACCCGTCTGCTTCGACGTAAAGGTGTTGTGGTGTGTGAATGTCATTACGACGCGGTGTTTATGAGTTGGTTTTTGTGTGTGTGTGTGTGGGGGGGGGGGGGGGGGGGCTGTCGATCTAGGTTGCAGTGCCGGAATTTGCTGGTGGTAAATATTTTTTTTTTTTTTTTTTTTTTTAGCTGTGATGTTTTGTGTATTTATGAAGTATTGAATGTGATTTAATTTATGTAGGGATGATTGATTTGTGGACTTTTGGGATTGTGGTTTTATTTTTCGCAGTTGTAGGTGTTGGTTTTTTGGCATCAGTAGCTGTGGTGGACCTATATAGGTCACCGGATAATGACCGATTCCCATTTTCATAATTGTGTGTGTTGATGTTTTAGTATCGTCATCTGAGGTTGACCTATGTAGGTCAAGGGAAATGTCTGATTCCAATTTTCGTACTTTTAGTTGTGGGTATTGGTGTTTTGGTATGGTCACCTATAGTTGACCTATATTGTTCAAGGGAAGTGTCCGATTCCTGCAGATTTTTGTTGGTGTAGCAGAATGCTGTATTTTCTTCTTTTTGTTCTTCATTTTGTGTTTTGGGATCATGGTGTGTTTTTTTTACTAGCTTGTCCTCACCCTAAAACCCCCAACTTCCCGCAGTTGTCCCATTGGTTTGATTGTATTTTTGGTGGGAAATGTTATTGTATTATTTATATGTATCTTCGTGTTTGTTGCCATGTGTATGTAGTTACATCATAGACACACTTAAAATAGACATTTCCGGCATATTGATGATGGGTGGAATCGGACACTAATGCATCAAATAGTCATTCAAACACACTGTAAACCGTGCCTTATCTGAAACCAAGTTTTTAATGGTTGCTGACTTGCTGGCAGCTTATTGAAAATGCATGTTCCTGAATATTGGACCCCTTTTGGACCAAGGTAAGTAATTTTAGGTCTTTATGTAGATTGGTGTTCCCATTTCTAGTACTGATATTATGTATTAAGCTATTGGTTGGAAATACTTGTAACAAATTTCATTAAGGAATAAATATATTAGGAAGCAGTGGTTCGAATACAAAGTTCCTTGAACAGGTTCCTACATGATGAACTTGAATTGATACCACAAACGATTTTTATTACACGCTTTTACATGCGAAAAACTTTTGCTACGTTTGATGAGTTACCACAGAATATGTTCCCTTATGAAATAATAGAATGAAAAAATGTGGTATGCCCTTCCCAACTGAATTTATTATCGAGTTGTAGTCCCAGAAATGTAACACTGTCAACCTTTTCGATCTGCATGTCTTCATATGTTATAAACATGCTGTCGCTGGAGAAATCGAGCAGTTTGCAAATCTGACATAAAACTTGGATTAGCGTACTCACACTTTCCCCAATAGGACTAGCTTTTACAGCACAGGAGTAAACGAATCTGTCACATTACGTATATTTTTTGTTGTATTACAAGGCTGTACACTTTATTCTATTATGTGAGCAGCACAAGAAATTAAGCTTCGAATTTAACCTACAGTACTCAGTTTACATATTACTTCATACTTAAAAACGCACGTTGTTAACATTTTACTTAAACAGTGCTTTGGCGAAGTTCCGCGTACTTTCTGTCGCAGCTGCGAAGATAATATTTCTAATAGCGACCGATAAC
This sequence comes from Schistocerca serialis cubense, assembly GCF_023864345.2. Lineage (NCBI taxonomy): Eukaryota > Metazoa > Arthropoda > Insecta > Orthoptera > Acrididae > Schistocerca > Schistocerca serialis. Next base: position 150,808,758 of record NC_064643.1, read on the forward strand.
CTACAAACATATAATCTGAAACACTAATAATCGTTCTAACATCAACTAAAATGTACCCGGAGTTAATAAGCTGAGGTTATGACACGATTCATACGACATTCCTGCTATTTCACACTACTCGCAGTTATACTGATAACTAAACTGATGGATTCCAACTATGTCGTTATTTAACTGTCGGAGTTATCGGTATTCGCTAGCGAAAAATAACTTGGCAGTTATTAATAACCGTTAACGATAACGGTTATCAAAGAATAACTGGAACTGTGATAACGGTTACTCCAAAATAACCGTTTGGCCCACCTCTACTGTTTGCTCTGTGGCTTCACAAGTCTTGTTTTGGATTTGTTTTTCTTTGGTGTTTACTATCTGTGGCTAATACTCGTAAACATGTGTTAAAGTTCATAACACTACACTGATTCTCTTGAAAAATGAAAACTGATTCTCTTGGAGACATTAAGTAAGCTGGGGTCTAGTGTTGGATACAGAACATCTCGACAGATTTTGTTAGTGGAGACCACAGTCTAACATAACAGTAGCGACACTCACTGCTGTAAAAGTTGTTGCCGTTTGACAGATGGAGCGACACTAGCGCTCCAAGCGGCGGGTAAGGTGAACGTCAGACGCGTCGTAAGCATAATGTTTGTTTGCATCCATTTCCTACGTAATTTCCGATTTATTCGAGTTATTTTCTTGCCTCCAAGAGTTTGTGTGGTATCAGAAGGCATATACGTTTCTAAAAATGATTCTAAAATATGCGCAAGTATGGACAAAAGCCATGAATAGAGTGGCAAGCTACAACACATTCGTGAAGAAACACTTGTGACATTGGACAGAATTGCAGCTTACCACGTTGATATCAAAAGAATATAAACACACAGATTCACATGTAAGAAGCACAGACATGTACCTCTACATGCAAAAGCGATCGACTGATCGTTTATCGTTCTGTAGGCTTACTGTGTTTGTCATTGTCTCCTGTTGCCACAAGTACGACCTTCATCTTCATATTATTCTAAGTGGGACAAGCAACTGCCAAATAGTGGGAGACATATGCTGAAAACACTATAATGAGCTGATTACATTACATTTCACGAAAAACCAAATATTTGAATAATTTTCAAACAATGTCTGTTGGCACTTTCCTTGTCCCGTAATAGTTTCGCTTCTGGGCATTCTGACACTTCACACGCTTTTGTAAGACACGAACAGCTACACTTAATTTAACCACTTCATCGTCAAAGCAGGTCTGTGTTGATGATTCACACGAATCTGGCACTGATACATGGAGAGTCGAACTGGCTGCTTCTGTGTCATAGGACTGTTTTACAGCTTTAGATTGACTGTCGAATCTTTGTGGCAGTTTCTTCTTCATTGTCAGCTGAGGGGGTTTATTTGGACTGTCAAACAGTGTGGGTACTGCATTCCAAACGATTTTGTTATTGTCTGCGTTCATGAACCGGTTTTGTTCGAAATGTAGCGAACAAAAGCTAATATTATTACACAGGTAAACTGGGTCTTTCTTCATAAGGTCTTCTAGTCTGCTATTAACTAGCCATTTTCTGCTCCTAAAACGAAACATTCATTATTTATACACATATAGTTTGCAAGTGAATCCTGACGATACAGTTTAGTAACATGATGGTATATACCTCCCAGGATCCTTAGGAAACCTAAAAAAAGACAGCTGTGGTGTCTTCTTCCTGTTGTTGCTGCAATTTATTGCGCTACAAACGTTCCCGATGGTAAAAACCATTGTATAAATCAAAATAAACTATCACTATTCGCTTTCACGATCGCGCCGAACTCACAGTTCAACCTACCGGCCGCTTGGGACGCTGCTGGCGCTGTAGCAACAAAATAAAGGCGAAGTGTCGCGACTGTTATGTTAGACTGTGGTGGAGACAATATTGAAAAACGACAGACTGGGATGAAGACGTTAAAGCAAAGGTAAACAATGAATTGCGCTGGAGTATAAGTTCGCAGCGCTTTTGTTTTCCATGTTGGTATTCCGATTACTATGGGTTTTCTTACATATTGTCATTTTTTATTTGAATTTCGCTGTTTCTATTTGTGTCAACACCATTTTATCATTTAGAGATAGTGAGTAGGACTGCGGACGCTAGAAAATGTAGTGTAAAGTGGAGAAATCGGAACATTTCTGACATATTCTTCTTTTAGAGTTCAATAGAGGGGTATCAGCAGCGGAGGCAGCCAGAAAGATTTGCGTGATGTATGGGAATAATGACACTGGCAGAACACAGCTAGAAAATGGATTTCTCGTTCTATTGAGGATCGTCTTGACATAAGTGATTCTGCACATTTAGGAAGACCTTTGTGGGAAGGTCAATTAGACGCGTTAATCCACAATGATCCACATCCTTGTACTAGGTAACAGGCAAATGTGACGAACTGAGATCACTGTGTGACATTTGCGTGAATGGGAAAGTTTCCAAAACATGAGCACTACACGCTCAACGCCGAAAAAAAAAGAAAAAAACAGTGGGTGGCCACATGTGCCTCTGCCTGCACATCATCTTGAGCAACACCGACCATTCCTATCCTGCCTCATTATTGGTGACGAAAAATCGTGTATTTATGCTAACATAAGGAAAAACCATGGACATTGCCGTTGGGGGAGGCTTGCGTGCCTTAGCGATACCGATAGCCGTACCGTAGGTGCAACCACGACGGAGGGGTGAAACTTCCTGGCAGATTACTGTGTGCCCGACCGAGACTCGAACTCGGGACCTTTGCCTTTCGCGGGCAAGTGCTCTACCGTCTGAGCTACCGAAGCACGACTCACGCCCGGTACTCACAGCTTTACTTCTGCCAGTACCTCGTCTCCTACCTTCCAAACTTTACAGAAGCTCTCCTGCGAACCTTGCAGAACTAGCACTCCTGAAAGAAAGGATATTGTGGAGACATTGCCAAGTCTCCGCAATATCCTTTCTTTCAGGAGTGCTAGTTCTGCAAGGTTCTCAGGAGAGCTTCTGTAAAGTTTGGAAGGTAGGAGACGAGGTACTGGCAGAAGTAAAGCTGTGAGTACCGGGCGTGAGTCGTGCTTCGGTAGCTCAGACTGTAGAGCACTTGCCCGCGAAAGGCAAAGGTCCCGAGTTCGAGTCTCGGTCGGGCACACAGTTTTAATCTGCCAGGAAGTTTCATATCAGCGCACACTCCGCTGCAGAGTGAAAATCTCATTCTGGACAATGGAGGGGTATCTGTTGAGAGGCCAGACAAACGTGTTGTTCCTGAATAGAGGCAGCAGCCTTTTCAGCAGCTGCAGGGGCAACCGCCTGGATGAATGACTCATCTGGCCTTGTAACACTAACCAAAATGACCTTGCTGCGCTGGTACTACGGTTGAAAGCAAGGGGAAAATACAGCTGTAATTTTTCCCGAGGGCATGCAGCTTTACTGTATGGTTAAATGATGATGGCGTCCTCTTGGGTAAAATATTCTGGAGGTAAAATAGTCCCCTATTCGGATCTCCAGGTAGCGACTATTCAGGAGGACATCGTTATCAGGAGAAAGAAAACTGGCGTTCTATGGATCGGAGTGTGGAATGTCAGAGTCCTTAATCGAGCAGGTAGATTAGAAAATTTATGAAGGGAAATGAATAGGTTAAAGCCAGTTGTAGTGGTGATAAGTGAAGTTCGGCGACAGGAGGAACAAGACTTCTGGTCAGGTGAATACAAAATTACAGAGGGGTAATGCAGGAGTAGGTTTAATAATGAATAAAAAGAAGGAGTGCGGGTAAGCTACTACAGACAGCATAGTGAACGCATTACTGTGGCCAAGACAGACACGAAGCCCACGCCGACCACAGTAGCACACGTTCATATGCCAACTAGCTCCGCAGATGATGAAGAGATTGATGAAATGAATGATGAGATAAAAGAAATTATTCAGATAGTGAAGGAAGACGAAAATTTAATAGTCATGGGTGACTGAAATTTGATAGTAGGAAAAGGAAGAGAAGGTAACGAAGTAGGTAAATATGGAATGGGGGTTAGAAATGAAAGAGGAAGCCACATGGTAGAATTTTGCACAGAGCATAACTTAATCATAGCTAACACTTGGTTCAAGAATCATGAAAGAAGGCTGTATATATGGAAGAGGCCTGGAGATACTGGATGGTTTCAGATAGATAATATAATGGTAAGACAGAGATTTAGGAACCAGGTTCTAAATTGCAATACATTTCTGGGGGCAGATGTGGACTCTGACCACAGTCTATTGGTTATGAGTTGTAGAGTAAAACTGAAGAAACTGCAAAAAGGTGGGAATTTGAGGAGGTAGGACCTGGATAAACTGAAAGAACCAGAGGTTGTAGAGAGTTTCAGGGAGAGCATTGGGGAACGATTGACAGGAATGGAGGAAAGAGATACAGTAGAAGAAGAATGGGTAGCTTTGAGGGATGAAATAGTGAAGGCAGCAGAGGGTCAAGTAGGTAAAAAGAAGAGGGCTAGTAGAAATCCTTGGGTGACAGAAGATGTATTGAATTTAATTGATGAAAGGAGAAAATATAAAAATGCAGTAAATAAAGCAGGCAAAAAGGAATACAAACGTCTCAAAAATGAGATCGACAGGGAGTGCAAAATGGCTAAGCAGGGATGGCTAGAGGACAAATGAAAGGATGTAGAAGCTTATCTCACTAGGGGTAAGATAGATATGCCTACAGGAAAATTAAAGAGACCTTTGGAGAAAAGAGAACCACTTGCATGAATATCAAGAGCTCAGATGGAAACCCAGTTCTCAGCAAAGAAGGGAAAGCAGAAAGGTGGAAGGAGTATATTGAGGGTCTATAAAGGGGCGTTGTTCTTGAGGACAATATTATGGAAATGGAAGAGCATGTAGATGAAGATGAAATGGGAGATATCATACTGCAAGAAGAGTCTGACACAGCACTGAAAGACCTGAGTCGAAACAAGGCCCCAGGAGTAGACCACATTGCATTAGAACTGCTGACAGCCTTGTGAGAGCCATCCCTGAGAAAAGTCTACCATCTGGTGAGCAAGATGTGTGAGACCAGCGAAATACCCCCAGACTTCAAGAAAAATGTAGTAATTCCAATCTCAAGAAAGCAGGTGTTGACAGATGTGAATATTATTGAGCTATCAGTTTAATATGTGACGGCTGCAAAATACTAACCCGAATTCTTTACAGACGAATGGAAAAACTGGTAGAAGCCGACTACGAAGAAGATCAATTTGGATTCCGTAGAAATATTGAAACACGTGAGGTAATACTGAACCTACGACTTATCTTAGAAGATAGATTAAGCGAAGGCAAACCTACGTTTCTAGCATTTGTAGACTTAGAAAAGCTTTTGACAATGTTGACTGGAATACTCTCTTTCAAATTCTGAAGGTGGCAGCGTTAAAGTACAGGAAGCGAAAGGCCATTTTCGATTTGTACAGAAACCAGATGGCAGTTATACAAGTCGAGGGGCATGAAAGGGAAGCAGTGGTTGGGAGGGGGGGGGGGGGAGTGAGACAGGGCTGTAGCCTACCCCAATGTTACTCAATCTGTGTATTGAGCAAGCAGTAAAGGAAACAAAAGAAAAGTTCGGAGTAGGCGTTAAAATCCATGGAGAAGAAATAAAAACTTTGAGGTTCGCCGATGACATTGTAGTTCTGTCAGGAACAGCAAAGGATCTGGAAGAGCAGTTGAACGGAATCGATAGTGTCTTGAAAGAAGGATATAAGATGAACATCAACAAAAGCTAGACAATGATAATGGAATGCAGTCGAATTGTATCAGGTGATGCTGAGAGAATTAGATTAGGAAATGAGACACCTAAAGTAGTAGATGAGTTTTGCTATCTGGGGAGCAAAATAGCCCGAGCGGTTTTAGGCTCTTCAGTCTGGAACTGCGCGACCTCTACCGTCGCAGGTTCGATTCCTGTCTCGGGCATGGATGTGTGTGATTTCCTTAGGTTAGTTAGGTTTAAGTAGTTCTAAGTTCTAGGGGAGTGATGACCTCAGATGTTAAGCCCAATAGTGCTCAGAGCCATTTTTTGGAGCAAAATAACTGCTGATGGTCGAAGCACAGAGGATGCAAAACGTTGATTTGCAATAGCAAGGAAAGCGTTTCTGAAGAAAAGGAGTTTTTCAACACCAAGTATAGATTTAAGTGTCAGGAAGTTGTTTCTGAAAGTATTTGTATGGAGTGTAGCCAAGTATGGAAGTGAAACATGGATGATAAATAAAAAAATGGCTCTGAGTACTAGGGGACTTAACATCTGAGGTCATCAGTCCCCTAGAACTTAGAACTACTTAAACCTAACTAACCTAAGGACATCACACACACCCATGCCCGAGGCAGGATTCGAACCTGCGACCGGTGCGGTCGCGCGGCTCCAGACTGAAGCGCCTAGAACCGCTCGGCCACGACGATAAATAGTTTGGACAAGAAGAGAACGGAAGCTTTCGAAATGTGGTGCTACAGAAGAATGCTGAAGATGAAACGGGTAGATCACATAACTAATGAGAAGGTATTGAATAGAATTGGGGAGAAGAGAAATTTGTGGCATAACTTGACTAGAAGAAGGGATCGGTTAGTAGGACATGTTCTGAGGCATCAAAGGATCACCAATTTAGTACTGGAGGGCAGCGTGGAGGGTAAAAGTCGCAGAGGGAGGCCAAGAGATGTATACACTAAGCAGATTCAGAAGGATGTAGGTTGTAGTCGGTACTGGGAGATGAAGAAGCTTGCACAGGATAGAGTAGCATGGAGAGCTGCATCAAACCAGTCTCTAGACTGAAGACCACAACAACAACAGCAACAAAACAAGAAAAAAAATGAATGGTTGAGCCCAAACAAAGCAGCAACTACCCGTTCAATGACCTGCGCATATCCACAAAAAATATTCTGGTGGAACAGCGACCGTGTGGAGAACTACGAATTGCTTCCCCATCACTACTGGCATTTATCGACAACAAGTAAGGCACCTTGCAGACACAATTCAAGAAGAGCGATCAGGGAGACAGTGCGAGGTGTTGCTACTTCGCGATAACTCCCGCCCGTATTCTTCTAAATGGACAAAAAACGAATCCATTCCGCACCCACCTTATTCACCTGATCTTGCGCCCTCAGATTTTCACCTTTTCCGCTCTCTATCAAACAACCGTCAAGGAACATTCCTTCCGGATGGAAATGTGCTCCGAACATGGCTCGATGAGTTCTCCAACTAAAACCGCGAGATTTCTACAGTCGCAGAATCTCAAAGTTACCCCAGCTTTGGCAGACTGTTGTAAACAGTGAAGGAGAATATATTATTGATGACTAAAGTCTCCGTTATAAGTACCTGTTGTGTATATTAAATTTACGGAAAAACGCTACGAACTTACACACCATCTTAATATTTATGAAAGCAGAATGTAGTAATATTGGATTAGAAGAGCAGGATGCTTACAGTGATGATGATGCCACTGAAACACTTCAGAGAATCAATGGAGGAATAAAAAGCCCTAGCAGGAAGAAACACAAAAACATTATAAAAGCAGTAGTAGGTGGTAGACATCTGAGGCGATTCTAGAAGTCGGTCAAGGGCGGGGGGTTCCGATGATGATGATGATGATGATGATGATGACGACGCTGTTTGGTTTGTAGGGCGCTCAACTGCGTGGTTATCAGCACCCGTACAAAGTTCCAACCATTACTCAGTCCAATCTCGCCATTTTTATGAATGATGATAAAATGACGAGGACAACACAAACACCCAGTCATCTCAAGACAGGTGAAAATCCATGACCCCGCCGGGAATCGAATCCGGGACCCCATGCTTGGGAAGCGAGAACGCGACCGCGGGCTGTGGACGAGAGGGGGAGGGGAGGCTTGGTGGGGGGGGGGGGGGAGGGGGAGGGGTTTGCGGAATGAAATATCGCTTAACAAACAAAAGGAGAATCCTCCGCCGACAAACTTTGTGTTGCTTAAAGCAGTTTTTCGTAACTGTTTTGGAGTTCAGGGGTAAAAAAAAAAAAAAAAAAAAAAAAACACTTATTTTAACATGGGAGGTTTTATAAATTACATAAACCGTAAGGAAGGTCAACTTACAACAAATAAGTTTTCATTAATTTTCTGGATACAGAAGATGACATGAATGTAAAAACTTGAACCTGACATGAATAGAAAAAAAAAGAATCTGTACCAAAATTCACTGGGTATTTCCGACTTCTGCCCAATTTGTCATGCTCATTCGTCTCTGTTTCTTTTTGCTGAATATGTCAATGATATTTTTAATGTCCATATCTATTTCTTTAAGGATATTTGCAAAAGCCAATCCATTTAGCCTCACCTGCCCCATTGCCATTGTGTTACGCAAAGTCTTTATTCATCTCAAAGTAGAGAGGCTTCGTTTAGGAGTACATGTATTGAAGTAATATATTCGCCGATTTCTGAAGTCATTTTATCCAATGTTATATGATACTGCATTGGCTATAGCCCCCGCCCCCTTGCCACCACCCCTGGTAGACATGAGAGCAATGCCAGTATGTATGCACAATATACGTATATATTATAATGATCCAATTGAGATTGTAGGTCACCTTGATGGCATCACAAAGGGCTGGGAAAACAGCTCATAATAACCATACCATTTCACTAATTTCAGAGCTTTGAGAAGGAAGTATCATCGAGAAATCGAGAAGCTTCCTTTCCCGAAGAAGTATACACAATTATCGACTGATATTCAGATGAACTATTTGAAGTGGGTATGCAAGATTTGTCAACACAGCTGTAATATGCACTGTTCTTGCAATTTAACTACATGACTGCGTATCATGAACATGAGGCGTCTGCCTCGGTAGCTGAGTGGTCAGCGCGGCATAATGCCATGCAAAGGAGCCCGGGTTCGATTCCCGGCTGGGTCGGAGATTTTCTCCTCTCAGGGACTGGGTGTTGTGTAGTCTTCGTGATCTCATCCCCGTCACACGCAAGTGGTGTCAACTAAAAAGACTTGCACCAAGCGACCGGTCTACCCAACGGGAGTCCGTGGCCACACGACATTTCATTTCAGCAACATGATAAGAAGTAGAAGCTAATTTGAACCATGTATATCGGTTAAATGACATGCTTTATATACCGGTATGTGGCGACTACGTGAGATCGCGCCCTTGGCAGGCGCGGTCAGCTGATCGTGGCCGAATGTCGAAGAGTTCGGGCTCCTGCCGCTTGGAGCGCTGCACTGCGCTTATTCCTTCCCGCGGCGCTCAAGCTCTGTGAATCTTGCGATTTGGCAATTAGTTATTCTGGTGTTATTGACTAGTAAGTGATTCTCCCACTTCTGCTGAAGGAATTAAATATTCCTATTCTCTCTCTTATTTGAGTTTTCGAATAGTTGGAAGCGACGTATGCTAACTCAGAGCAGCGAATTGTCGTATTCAGTAACTGCCGTCAGCAGTCCACACACCGAGTAAGTCTAAATACGCCATAGCCCCGTATCCCTACGAGATTAGCGACGTACACATCAGTTGTTGTCTGTCATGTATTTTACAGCGATCAGCCAAAGCTTTCACATTCTCTTGCAACATCGTCGATGTCAGTAGAAGTGCACGAGTCATCTCCAGTAACTCTCTACAAGTCTCACTCGATTTAGGAAAATATAGGACTGAATTATACTTATGGGAACTTGAAACAAAATTTTCTTCTATTGCCTTTTTTATCTGTCCGTCGTAAAAAATGGAAATATATATTTATTGTTAAACTTATATTTCTCCCAGATATCATTTTCCGCATCACTTCCGTTCGTTAATACGTGGCCACATTTCTCACAGCGTGTTAACTTAGCTGTAAGATACACATATGAAGAATGTGACTAAAATTGCCTAAAAACCTCCTGTTCCACAATTCTGTCATCTTATTTAATATTTGTGATTACAATTTATTAAGAGTTGATCTATGTAGATATTATCGGGCAACGGCCTTGCAGAGTGTATACACCGGTTCCCGTTTGATCACCGAATTAAGCGCTGTCGGGCGTGGCCGGCACTTGGATGGGTGACCATCCGTGCCGCCATGCGCTGTTGCCATTTTTCGGAGTGCACTCAGCCTCGTGATCCCAATTGAGGAGCTAGTCGACCGAATAGTAGCGGTTCTGGCCAAAGAAAACCATAATAACGACTGGGAGAGTGGTGTGCTGACCACACGCCCCTCCTCTCCACATCCTCCACTGAGGATGACACGGCGGTCGGATGGTCCCGAAGGGCCACTTGTGGCCTGAAGACGGAGTGCTTTATATGGATATTATCGGTATTTGCCTGCCTGTATACAGAATTCAAAACTGCATGTTGTTTTGCATTGGGTGCAGCTGTGTCTCACTTTAACATGTATTTAACTAAGACATATGATATGCAAATTTTTCACTACACATGAAATAAAGTGGCTAAACATTTTATGAGTCGAAACTATTCACTGATACTTAGTTTATTACGACAAAATGTTCTTACTGTAGCTGAAAGAGGCTTCTAGCAAGCATCACACGAGCAAAAGGGAAGATTTACATTTAATGCAAACAGCAATGAGTCCGCGTGGAAGGAATAGCACCACTATCTCCTCAAGGAAACAAATTTGACACAGATGAGCACTATCCAGCCACCTTCCAGTACTTATAACTGGTAAGTGATGTTCAACTGAACTGTATTCGAGTTAAAATGAGGAGTAAGTCTAATATTAGTTGCATTCTCGCTGTAACTATTGCATCTTTGTTGAGATAATAATACCAGGAAACTCTTCACTCTTCACAATTAAAAAAAAAAACACTTGGTAAATCACAGAGCATATTCAAGTTATGGATCATCCGTTTCTTCCTAACCTTTCAAGCCTCCACCACAAAGGAAACACACAGTTTCATCTCCATTACCGGTGCAAGAGACTCAAGCTTCACTGAGTTCGTCTGGGCGCTGCTTAATAGGAGTAATGACCCACCATTGAAGGAGTCTAGCCTGGCCTCATATACATAATATTTAAGTTGAGCTAATTCAATGTAGATGATGAAGTCTTGCACATCATGCGCTGAACGGCACAACGGTGTTTTTCGGCAGATGAATGTGGGCGTATTTCCATTCTGTGCAGGCTTCAAGTATCGCACGCAAACAGCTCGAGGTACAATAGTTCACTCTTCACTGACACTCAGTAGTGTTTTAGATCCACCATCCCTGTGTTTAGCTCTTTGTTATAGTTGGGTTTGTCTTGTGGTATTGTGTTTAAACTATGGGGTGCATGTCTGAGAGTTGATTGCTCCTGGGACCGTAGATGGATATTCTTGTGCAAGTTCACCCTTCCATCGTAATGACACGCTATGAATGGCTGCAGTCCTACTGCTTTCTGTGGTGTCACCGCCAGACACCACACTTGCTAGGTGGTAGCTTTAAATCGGCCGCGGTCCATTAGTACATGTCGGACCCGCGTGTCGCCACTGTGTGATCGCAGACCGAGCGCCACCACAAGGCAGGTCTCGAGATACGGACTAGCACTCGCCCCAGTTGTACGGACGACTTTGCTAGCGATGCACACTGACGAAGCCTCGCTCCTTTGCCGAGCAGATAGTTAGAATAGCCTTCAGCTAAGTCCATGGCTACGACCTAGCAAGGCGCCATTAGTAACATTGCATGTATCTATGGAGTCTCACTTATATCGTCAATAGCGATGTACCAAGGATGGATTAAAGTTAAGTATTCCAGAAGCTACGTACTTTTCTTTATAGCATTCATTACGTACCCTGTTACAGACCTATCTCTTGCCTGCGTTAACTAAACGCGTGCCTTTCGGCTACTTCCGTGGCGTGGCTGTCTTGCTACGCCACAACACTTTCCATTCCCAGTTTCCGTGAAACATAGATGGCAGCCGTTTAGTAGTAGCTGTACGGAGCGCCATTCATGTGACTGTTTTTTGATCAAGCGAAAACCTATGCAGAGGTTACCCTCTCCTCAGATTTGTTTCCTCTCATCAGAGGTAATAGGAATACTGGCGTGACAGGATTTTGTTCAGTGTAGCTGTTTATATTTGTCTATGTTTCGATGTATTCAGTGCTTATAGTAAGTACTCCATCGAAATCGTATACTCTCCCCTTTTTGTTGTACATAATTTGTTGTTACCTTCTTTCTGCTATTACTTTGGTGCATGTCATAAAAGTAGACTTTTAACGCCTTTGTTACTAAATAAAGAGGTGGCTGCGTTGTTTATATTACAGCTAGCTAGTTGTCTGTGACACTTGATACTAAGCTATTGCTGTGTGGTAGTAGTATGCCTGTTGGATTGTTTAGATAACGCACTATTGTTTGCAGATGACAGGAAGTAAAAACGTGTGGAAGTTATAAAGCTACCAGCACAAAATAATTTGTTAGAGTCATGTAAGATATGAGTAAAAGTTTACAAATAACTGTTTTTCAAACTAGTGTTCTGCGCCTAATTTCGCCATAGTATAACTATACATTATTTCGCTTCTCAGTTACGTAACATGTCTTTAACTATATAAATAAACCAATACATTAACACAAAATTATAACTCTTTACTCTCTCTCTCACACACACTCTCTCTCTCTCTCTCTCTCTCTCTCTCTCACTCTCTCTCTCTCTCTCTCTCTCTCACACACACACACACACACACACACACACACACAGAGGGAGATAAGTCGAAACATTACGGCCACTACCCACCCGGACGTTGGGTGCCGTCTGATGGTGCTGCGGGCACGTGACACGGTAACAAAAGTGTGTAAGCGGAGCACATACGGACGGGGGATCACCCCAGCGAAGATATGGACTGCAAAAGGGGGAATACATTGGGATAAGCGACTTTGATAAAGTGCAGATTATCGTTACGCAGTGCCTGTGAACTAGTGTCTTGAAAACGGCGAAGCTGGTCGAATCTTCACGTGTACTCTCGTGAGCTTCTACGAAAAGAGGTAGAAGGGCAGTAAAACGACCACTAGGAGCTCAATGGCTAGACATCCACGAATCTTCACCGAACGTGAGGTTCGCAGGCTTATCTGCTCTGTAAAGTAGGATAGATGGTGATCTGTGGCATCTCTGCCGAAAGAGCACAACGCTGGTGCACGCACAATGTGCTTCGGAGCACACCGTTCGTCGTACATTGTTTAACACGGAGCTTCGCGGCAGACAACCCCTAAGCTGTTCACGTGTCGACACAAACACATCGTCATTTACGATTGCAGTGGGTACGGGACCTTCAGGATTCGACCGTTAATCAATGGAAACGTGTCGGCTGTTCGGCTGAATCACATTTTTGCTACACTAGATCGATGGTCGCTTTCATAAACGTCGTCACCGAGGTGAACGGCGACTCGAAACGTGCAGCGCTCCACATATGCAGGCTGGTGGGAGCATTATTACGCTATGAAACATATTCTCCTGCGCTTGCGTGGGACCTGCGTGGTAATCGAAGACACGCTGACAGCTGCGAACCGCCTGCATCCATTCATGCTTGATGTCTTCCCCGATGGTGATGTTATCTTTCAGCAGTATAACTGCCCTTGTCTCGGATCCAGAACCATGTTATAGTGGACTGAGGAGCATTAATCTCATGTTGATGTCTCGGCCACCAAATTGGCCCGACGTAAGCCCTATGGAACCCATCTGTGTCGGTATCGTGCGCTATCACTTCGTACGCAGATCAGCGACCCGTTATTTATGCGAATACATGACCTGTGCGTTGACATCTAATGTCACATCCGTCCACAAGCATACCGACAAACTGTCGCATTTCTGATAAGCACAATGACTGATGTATTTCGTTCCAAAGCCGGATAAATAAGCTATTAAGCACGTGGTCATAATGTTTTGGCTAAAGTTGAAATTCAAAGATCGTAAAATTTTCAGACCGAACAACAAGCATTCCCACTGGTGATCTCACTAAAAGACTGAAACATGTTTGGGTAAAGAAAACGAAGCAAATTAGACAAACTCTCAAATTTTTTCCAATGTTGTTGTTGTTGTGGTCTTCAATCCTGAGACTGGTTTGATGCAGCTCTCCATGCTACAGTAAAGCTGCGTGCCCTCGGGAAAAATTACGGCTGTAGTTTCCCCTTGCTTTCAGCCGTTCGCAGTACCAGCACAGCAAGGCCGCTTTGGTTATTGTTACAAGGCCAGATCAGTCAATCATCCAGACTGTCGCCCTTGCAACTACTGAAAAGGCTGCTGCCCCTCTTCAGGAACCACACGTTTGTCTGGCCTCTCAACTGATACCCCTCCGTTGTGGTTGCACCTACGGTACGGCTATCTGTATCGCTGAGGCACGCAAGCCTCCCCACCAACGGCAAGGTCCATGGTTCATGGGGGGGGGGATTTTTTTTTTTTTTCCAAGGTTAGTCTAATTAGATCGCACACCGAGGAGTGTAAGAAGTTATTACTCCCGCGATCCAAGCCCGAATGGAGCGGGAAGAAACTCTAATCTTTGGTACAATTTCGGAAATTTGTGGTAAGATCTTATGGGACCAAACTGCTAAGGTCATCGGTCCCTAAGCTTACCCACTACTTAATCGAACTTTAACTAACTTACGCTAAGGACAACACACACACCCATGCCGGAGGAGGAGTCGATTCTCTGACGGGGGGAGCCGCGCGGATCGTGACAAGACGCCCTAGACTGCGCGGTTACCCCGCGCGGCTTTGGTACAATGTGCCCTCTGCCATGTACTATAGAGATGTTTTTAATGTCCGGATATAGAAATGGCTGTAGATTCGATGGAAGACTGTCATAGATGCAGCACTAGCTCGGAGTGGAGAAGGGAGAAGAATGCAGTCGTCCGTGCTCCATCAAAGGAACCACACCGTCATTTTCCTCAAGAGATTTACGTGAATTACAGCAGACATTAAAAGCGGGCGGGCTGACGGATACGTGAACGGAACATGAGTCAAGTGCGTTAACCATTGCACCGTCACCCGTGGCATATCTCAGCATCATATTAGCCAAAAACCAAAGTTTAGATTGTGCTTTAGAGTCTAGAATCAATTATATCTCAGACAAATCCATTACATGCAGATTGATATGACACAACAAAATGAAAGCAATACATAAAACCTGTTAAATTTATCTCAGGAGGATATTACGACCCAGAGGAAACCCCTTCTGTCGTCAATGACAGACCATCACCTCCACCCATAGTAATGCCCACGAAGCAGAGCGATACCAACAGTGTATCGTGTAAAGAAAGTAAAAATGATCTAGAGAGTGACTGTGTAGGGATACCACTTTTAATCCTAAATAATGTGGCGTGTCACGAAGGAGGGAAACGTCCACCAATCCCCAGAAATGTGGCAAGTAATGAAGCAGGGGTACCACCATCAATATCTGGAGATGTGGAGTGTGACGAAGTAGGAACGCCATCACCAACCCCCAAAGCTGCGCCGTGTGATGAAATAAAAACAACCCCAACAACTCCCACTGACATGGGATGTGATGAAGTAGTAACAACCGTATCAACTGCTAACAATGAAAACATAAATCAGGAGAAAAAGGACAAAGGCACTGTAGACAGTAACAAGATCAGCAAGGCACACAAGTTCATGGCAAAATATAAAGTAATAAAAACAAAGTGGGAGAGCAAAGTTAACTCTCGTAATAATGAATGTAAAAAAGATACACAGGATGAGGTGCATAAACAAGCGGTGAACAACATAAAGGACGAACAATTATGTAGTCATAAGCAGGAAGTAACTAATTACATTAAGTCTGAACTGAACAACACAAGTGATATACAAGTATCTAACCATAATCAAAATCCAACAAACTGCAGTCCGTTTAAATTGAACTTAAAGCTCAGCAGGCTCGAGCAAAGGGATGTCTTGAAAACTGCACGACAATTAACTATACCCTTCCCTCCTGAGAAGGGTTATTCCATTTTCTCCTCTACAACCGATCAGATGGGTAGGATAGTCGTTCAGATGGAAAACTTACCCACTGATCTACATCTAAATCTACATCTACATCCATACTCCGCAAGCCACCTGACGGTGTGTGGCGGAGGGTACTCTGAGTACCTCTATCGTTTCTCCCTTCTATTCCAGTCTCGTATTGTTCGTGGAAAGAAAGGTTGTCGGTATGCCTCTGTGTGGGCTCTAATCTCTCTGATTTTATCCTCACGGTCTCTTCGCGAGATATGCGTAGGAGGGAGCAATATACTGCTTGACTCGTCGGTGAAGGTATGTTCTCGAAACTTCAACAAAAGCCCGTACCGAACTACTGAGCGTCTCTCCTGTAAAGTCTTCCACTGGAGTTTATCTATCATCTTCGTAACGCTTTCGCGATTACTAAATTATCCTGTAACGAAGCGCGCTGCTCTCCATTGGATCTTCTCTATCTCTTCTGTCAAACCTATATGGTACGGATCCCACACTGGGGAGCAATATTCAAGCAGTGGGCGAACAAGTGTACTGTAACCTACTTCCTTTGTTTTCAGATTGCATTTCCTTAGGATTCTTCTAGTAAATCTCAGTCTGGCATCTGCTTTACCGACGATCAACTTTATATGATCATTCCATTTTAAATCACTCCTAATGCCTACTCCCAGATAATTTACGGAATTAACTGCTTCCAGTTGCTGACCTGCTATATTGTAGCTAAATGATAAAGGATCTTTCTTTCTATGTATCCGCAGCACATTACACTTGTCTACATTGAGATTTAATTGCCATTCCCTGCACCATGCGTTAATTCGTTGCAGATCCCCCTGCATTTCAGTACAATTTTCCATTGTTGCAACCTCTCGATATACCACAGCACCACCCGCAAAAAGCCTCAGTGAACTTCCGATGTTATCCACAAAATAATTTATGTATATTGTGAATAGCAACGGTCCTACGACACTCCCCTGCGGCACACCTGAAATCACTCTTACTTCGTAAGACTTCTCTCCATTTAGAATGACATGCTGCATTCTGTTATCTAGGAACTCTTCAATCCAATCACACAATTGGTCTGATAGTCCATATGCTCTTACTTTGTTCATTAAACGACTGTGGGGAACTGTATCGAGCGCCTTTCGGAAGTCAAGAAACACAGCATCTACCTGGCAATCCGTGTCTATGGCCCTCTGAGTCTCGTGGAGAAAAGCG
The DNA here is from genome assembly GCF_023864345.2 of Schistocerca serialis cubense. Classification (NCBI taxonomy): domain Eukaryota; kingdom Metazoa; phylum Arthropoda; class Insecta; order Orthoptera; family Acrididae; genus Schistocerca; species Schistocerca serialis. Next base: position 150,825,830 of record NC_064643.1, read on the forward strand.
CGAGCTGGGTTTTACACGATCGTCTTTTTCGAAACTCATGCTGGTTCCTACAGAGTAGATTTCTGGTCTCCAGAAAAGTCATTATACTCGAACATAATACGTGTTCCAAAATTCTACAACTGATCGACGTTAGAGATGTAGGCCTATAGTTCTGCACATCTGTTCGACGTCCCTCCTTGAAAACGGGGATGACCTGTGCCCTTTTCCAATCCTTTGGAACGTTACGTTCTTCTAGAGACCTACGGTACAGTGCTGCAAGAAGGGATATGAGATTGCTGATCTCCTAAGACAGGTCTGCGGACAACGTTCAGAAGATCTCAACATTAAGAAAATGTACAAAGAACTTGCCAGGACTCACGGGAGAGTGTACTTTGTCCTAGAGCAAACGGGTGTGAAGTGCTACGTGTATGCAAGGCAACCGTGTAGATCGTGCAGCTGAATGCTGTAAGGAGCAGAATTCTAAGTGCGGAACTTACCAGGCTGGCCCAAGACTTTAACGTTGATATCATGTGCGTTCAAGAACCATGCAGCAGAAATGGGAAATTAATATATATGCCCCCCCCCCACCTCCCCACACCGGAACAACTCGGGATAACAGGAGATGGGGAGGCTATGGCTGCTCCAGTGATAATGGACATCAAGTGCTAGACTACAAAAATCACACAGTTGTGCAACAGACATGTAGTAACAGTAGAGGTCACTAGGGGTGCAGATACATGGGTACTGGCGTCATTCAATGCTCAGTACTTCCATAGAATTCAGCCATACACACACATCATTCAACAGATAGCATTTTACTCAAGAGGGAAGAAGATGAGCATAGCAGCTGGTACCAGTGCCAGATTCAACTTGTAGCATTGTGATCGAACTGATCACCGAGGTCTGATCGTCAACAACATCCTAATTGCGAGCAACCTGTATATTATGAACAAAGAAGGACAACGATATATAGGACATGCTGGAGGCAGTAGCAATATAGACATAACTATTGTTAACGACATAGCTGTAAATATAGAAATAGATTAGCGTGTGTATCTACATGTAACGACAAGTGATCATAACGCAGTTATCACTGGCACAAAGACTACAGCACATCATACACCATCATGAAACAAATACACACATCCAGAACATTTTTGCATCACCCTTATTCCCAGAACTCCTGAAGATAGACGTTAACTGTGGATATTTTATCACAGACACAGTCCCTTTGACTCTTCATAGATGTCAATAAACCCGCCAAAAGACGTAAACAACCATGCCTGAGCAGCGCCTATTAGACGGAAGGTGTCCGACCCGATCAGTTCCAGACATTCCACCAGGAAGGGGGTACACGGCTCGTGTTGTCTGTAGTTCAACCATGCCTAGATGGTCAATACGCGGCTCGACTGCGTCCGCGTTGTTACTTTGTGCCAGGAAGGGCTCTCAACAAGGGAAGTGTCCAGGCGTCTCGGAGTGAACCAAAGCGACGTTGTTCAGACATGGAGGAGATACAGAGAGACAGGAACTGTCGATGACATGCCTCGCTCAGACAGCCTAAGGGCTACTACTGCAGTGGATAACCGCTACCTACGGATTATGGCTCGGAGGAACCTCGACAGCAACTCCACCATGTTGAATAATGCTTTTCGTGCAGCCATAGGACGTCGAGGAACATGAACGGGAAGCAGTGGTTGGGAAGGGCGTGAGAAAGGGTTGTAGCCTCTCCCCGATGTTATTCAATCTGTATATCGAGCAAGCAGTAAAGGAAACAAATGAAAAATTCGGAGTACGTATTAAAATCCATGGAGAAGAAATAAAAACTTTAAGGTTCGCCGACGACATTGTAATTCTGTTAGAGACAGCAAAGGACTTGGAAGAGCAGTTGAACGGAATGGACAGTGTCTTGAAGGGAGAATATAAGATGAACATCAACAAAAGCAAAACGAGGATAATGGAATGTAGTCGAATTAAGTCGGGCGATGCTGAGGGAATTAGATTAGGAAATGAGACACTTAAAGTAGTAAAGGAGTTTTACTATTTGGGGAGCAAAGTAACTGATGATGGTCGAAGTAGAGAGGATATAAAATGTAGACTGGCAATGGCAAGGAAAGCGTTTCTGAAGAAGAGAAATTTGTTAACATCCAGTATAGATTTAAATGTCAGGAAGTCGTTTCTGAAAGTATTTGTATGGAGTATAGCTATGTATGGAAGTGAAACATGGACGATAAATAGTTTAGACAAGAAGAGAATAGAAGCTTTCGAAATGTGGTGCGACAGAAGAATGCTGAAGATTAGATGGGTAGATCACACAACTAATGAGGAGGTATTGAGTAGAATTGGGGAGAAGAGGAGTTTGTGTCACAACTTGACTAGAAGAAGGGATCGGTTGGTAGGACATGTTCTGAGGCATCAGGGGATCACTAATTTAGTATTGGAGGGCACCGTGGAGGGTAAAAATCGTAGAGGGAGACCAAGAGATGAATACACTAAGCAGATTCAGAAGGATGTAGGTTGCAGTAGGTACTGGGAGATGAAAAAGCTTGCACAGGATAGAGTAGCATGGAGAGCTGCATCAAACCAGTCTCAGGACTGAAGACCACAACAACAACATAGGACGTCGTGTTACGACTCAAACTGTAGGCAATAGGCTGCATGATGCGCAACTTCACTCCCGACGTCCATGGCGAGGTCCATCTTTTCAACCACGACACCATGAGGCGCGGTACAGATGGTCCCAACAACATGCCGAATGGACGACTGAGGATTGGCATCACGTTCTCTTCACCGACGATGAGTGTCGCATATGCCTTCAACCAGACAATCATCGGAGACGTGTTTAGAGGCAACTCCGTCAGGCTGATCGCCTTAGACACACTGTCCAGCGAGTGCAGCAAGGTGGAGCATCCCTGCTGTTTTGGGGTGGCATTATGTGGGGCCGACGTACGCCGCTGGTGGTCATGGAAGGCGCCGTAACGGCTGTACGATACTTCACTGCTATCCTCTGACCGATAGTGCAACCATATCGGCAGCATATTGGCGAGGCATTCGTTTTCATGGACGACAGTTCGCGCCCATAGTGCACATCTTGTGAAAGACTTCCTTGAGGATAACGACATCGCTCGACTAGAGTGGCTAGCATGTTCTCCAGACGTGAACCCTATCGAACATGCCTGAGATGAATTGAAAAGGGCTGTTTAGGGACGACGTGACCCACCAACAACTCTGAGGGATGTACACCGAATCGCCGTTGATGAGTCGGACAATCTGAACCAATAGTGCCTTGATGAACGACGAATACAGGCATGCATCAATGCAAAGTGACGTGCTACTGGGCATTAGAGGTACTGGTGTGTACAGCAGTCTGGGTCACCACCTCTGAAGGTCTCGCTGTATGGTGGTACAACATGCAATGTGTGGTTTTCATGAGCAATAAAAACGGCGGAAATGATGTTTATGTTGATCTCTATTCTAATTTTCTGTACAAGTTCCGGATCTATCGGAACCGAGGTGATGCAAAACTTTTTTTTATGTGTGTATATGATAAGTAGGGCTAACTGGGAAGTGATTCAAAACTATGTAAGAGAAACTGGAGGAAAACGTAGATGAACGTGTAGAACTAAGGGAATATACACTTCAGCAAATATTACAGACTGTTCAACGATAATAAATACCGACCCCCACTAATCAGCCTAAGACAGATACTCCCTGGAGCTCCGAGCTATCTAGATTAGGATAGGATATGAGACGCAAGAGAAGGCTCTACCAGCAGGTAGTTACCACTCGAGACAGACGGATCAGACTACAGGAATACAGGGACGAGAAAACGACATTCAAAACCGTGCTAATCAAGACTAGACAAGAACACTGGGAACACTACGTCTTAATACAACACCTGGGGAATACCATACAAACTTAGAAAGAAGAAAATTAAGTTCCCTCTTGTCCTGGCTAAACTAAGGCAGGATGACGGAACTATGACACGGGGATGGAGACAAACAGCAGAATATCTACTCGACAAACTCCTTCCCGATGGCGATCCACGAACATACAAGCACACACTCGCCTTAGGGAGACAATGTGTATGGGTTACACTACAGAAATCGTCATCTGCTTGTTTGTGCGAGAGGAGGTCGTGCTGACTTGTAAAACAAGAAAGCACCAGGACTAGACCATATCCACTTGGAAATATTGCACCAAGTCTCACTGCAGATAACCCTATACTTAAGAAATCTAATAATGAGTATGAACTCGTGGTCTAGGGGTTGCCGGCACGATAGCTCAGCGTATTTGGTCAGAGTGTTAGCTACCCTCTGTAATAAAAAAAAACTGAGTGGACGGATCAACGAAGAATATCAACGGGCGTCATTCGACGTCCGCCCCGAACAAATTCAACGAACAATACAGAACAAAATGAGATCAACTAAAAAAAACAAAAAAAAAACAAGGGGGTGGCGTCTTTGATTAGTAATCAAAATGTCCTTGGCCCTGGATTCGAAACCGGACTCTTGGCATGAGGGTGAGGAAGGCAACGGAAACCGCTGCATTAAAGACACGTAACATGTATCCACAGTACATGTGGCCTGTAATTGAAATAGTGTCATGATGATCTCTTTCTCCATTGGCAAAAGATTCCGGAATAGCCGCCCCCCCCCCTCCCCCCCATTCGGATCTCCGGAAGGAGTCTGCCAACGGGGAGGTGACCATCAGAAAAATATTGAATAACCAACAAAAGGATAACATTCTGCGAGTTGGGGTGTGGGATGTCAGAAGCTTGAACGTGGTAGGGAAGCTAGCCGGCCGGTGTGGCCGTGCGGTTCTAAGCGCGTCAGTTTGGAACCGCGTGACCACTACGGTCGCAGGTTCGAATCCTGCCTCGGGTATGGATGTGTGTGATGTCCTTAGGTTAGTAGTTAAGTCCCATAGTGCTCAGAGCCATTTTTTTGGTAGGGAAGCTAGAAAATCTGAAAAGGGGAATGCAGAGGCTCAATCTAGAATAAGGATTTCTGGTCAGATGAGTATGGGGTAACATCAACAACGGCAAAAAACGGTATCGCGGGAATAGGATTCGTTATGAATAGGAATTTAGGGCAGAGGTTGTGTTACTGTGAATAGTTCAGTGGTAAGCTTGTTCTTATCAGAATCGACAGCAAACCAACACCGACAACGATAGTTCAGGTACACATACCGACGTTGGAAGCTGAAGATGAAGAGTTAGAGAAAGTATATGAAGATATTGGAAGGGTAATACAGTACGTTAAGGGGCACTGATTGCATTTGTAGGGGAAGGAGCAGAGAAAATGGTTACAGCAGAAAATGATCTTGGGACAAGGAATAAGAGAGGAGAAAGGCTAATAGAGTTCTTTAATAAATTTCAGCTAGTAATAGCGAATATTCTGTTCAAGAGTCACATGAGGAAGAGGTATATTTGGCAAAGGCCGGGTGATAACGGGAAGATTTCAGTTAGATTGCATCATGGTCAGACAGGGATTCCGAAATCAGATTCTGGACTCTAAGATGTACCTGGGAGTAGATATAGGTGGTAAGTTCCTATGGGACCAAGCTGCTGAGGTCATCCGTCCCTAGGCTTAAACACTACTTAATCTAACTTAAACAAACATACGCTAAGGACAACACACACGCACCCATGCCCGAGGGAGGACTCGAACCTCCGCGCGAACCATGGCACAGATACAGACTCAGATCACAACGTAGTAGTGATGAAGAGTAGGCTGAAGTTTAAGAGATTAGTCAGGAAGAATCAGTACGCAAAGAAGTGGGATACAGAAGTACAAAGGAATGACGAGATACGCTTGAAGTTCTCTAAGGCTATAGATGCAGCAATAAGGAATAGCTCAGTAAGCAGTACAGTTGAAGAGAAATGGATATTTCTAAAAGGGGCAATCACAGAAGGTGGAAAGAAAAAAGTTACAAAGAAGGTAACCGCGAAAAAACCATGGGTAAAAGAAGAAATACTTCCGCTGATCGATGAAAGAAGGAAGTACAAAAATGTGCAGGAAATTCAGGAACACAGATACACAAGTCACTGAGGAATGAAATAAATACGAAGTGCAGGGAAGTTAAGACGAAATGGTTCCATGAAAAATGTGAAGAAATCGAAAAGGAAATGATTGTTGGAAGGACTGATTCACCCCATAGGAAAGTCAAAACATCCTTCGGTGAAAGTAAAACAATGATGGTAACGTTAAGAGTGCAACGGGAATTTCACTGCTAAATGCAGAGGAGAGAGCGGATAGATGGAAAGAGTACATTGAAGGCCTCTGTGAGGTGCAATATTCGTCTGATGTCGTAGAAGAAGAAATAGGAGTCCATTTAGAAGAGATGGGGGATTCAGTATTAGGATCACAATTTCAAAGAGCTTTGGAGAGCTTAAGATGAAATAAGGCAAAAGGGATAAGATGAGATTCCATCAAAATTTCTGAAATCAGTGGAAGACATGGCAACAAAACGACTATTCACGTTGGTGTGTAGAATGTATCATCCTCAGAATTCTGAAGACTGCAAGAGCTTACAAGTGCGAGAATTATCGCACAGTCAGCTTAATAGCTTACGCATCCAAGTTGCTGACACGAATAACGCACAGAAGAACGGAAAAGAAAACTGAGGATGTGTTAGATGAAGACCTGTTTGGCTTTAGGAATGATAGAAGGCACCAGAGAGGCAATTCTGACGTTGCGGTTGATAATGGAAGCAGGACTAAAGAAAAATCAAGAAATGTTTATAGGATCTGTCGACCTGAAAAAAGTATTCGACATTGTCAAATGGCGCAAGATTTTCGAAATTCAGAGAAAAATAGGTGTGAGATACAGTGAGAGACAGATTGTATACAATATGTACAAGAGTCAAAAGGGAATAATAAGAGTGGACGGCCAAGAACGAAGTGCTCGAATAAAAAGAATGTAAGACAGGGATGTAGTATTTCCCCCCTATTGTTCAGTCTGTGTGTCGCAGAAGCCATTATGGAAATAAAAGAAAGGTTCAGGAGTGAGATCAAAATTCAAGATGAAATGATATTAGTGATGAGATTCGCTGATGACATTGCTATGCTGAGTGAAAGGGTAGAAGAATTACAGGATCTGCCGAACGGAATGAGCAGTCTAATAAGTACAGAATATGGACTGAGAGTAAATCGAAGAAAGATGAAAGTAATGAGAAATAGTAGAAATGAGAGCAGCGAGAAACTTACATTAGGATTGACGTTCACGAAGTAGATGAAATTAAGGATTTCAGCTACCTAGGCAGCAAGATAACGAATGATGGACGGAGCAAGCATGACATCAAAAGCAGGCTAGCACTGGCAAAATAGGCATTCCTGACCAATAGAATCTAGTAGTATCAGACATAGCCCTTAATTTGAAGACGAAATTTCTGAGAATGTACGTTTGGAGCAGAGCACTGTATGGTAGTGAAACATGGACTGTGGGGAAACCAGAACAGAAGAGAACAGAAGCGTCTGAGATGTGGTGCTGCAGACGAATGCTGAAAATAAGGTGGACTTATAAAGTATGGAATGAGGAGATTTTGTGCAGAATCGGAGGGGAAAGGAATATGTGGAAAACACCGAAGACAAGAAGGGATAGGATGATAGGACATCTGTTAAGACGTCATGGAATGACTTCCATGATATCAGAGGGAGCTGTAGTGGGCAAAAACTGTAGAGGCAGACAGGGACTGGAATACATCCAGCTAATTATTGAGGACGTAGGTTGTAAGTACTGCCCTGAGACGGAGAGGATGGCTCAGGAAAAGAATTCGTGGGGGGCCGCATCAAATCAGTCAGAAGACTAATGACTAAAAAAATAAAATAAAATAAAAAAATAAATGATTCCCTGAGGCTGGGGCGGGTACCTCTTGCCCGGAAAACAGCCATCACAAAAATTACTAACAAGCCACGGAGAGGGGTCCATCGGAACCAAAATCGTACCGACCAATTTGCTTGTTAAATACATGGGTAAGGTGCATGAGAGGCTTCTGTGTAATCGCCTCCAAGCTCACAGGAAACTCCATGCCCTTAGTCAGCACCAATCTGGCTTTAAAGGAGGGAAATCTATTGACGACGCGATTAATCGGCCTTCAGAAATTGTAGAACAGACATTAGAAAACTACGCAGTTGCGATTATTATTGACATTGCTGCCGCCTTTGATAATCTTAGGTGGCCAGCATTGTTTGCACGATTTCGAGAACTACAGGTACCCGTGTCACTGAACAGTAGTCTTCGAGACTGTTGTCGGAACATAGTGACTGAGTGGCAAAGGGCAGCCGCAAGGTTGTAACAAGGATTACCAAACGATGCTCACAAGGCCCTAACTGCGGATCCATGTTCTGGGATATCATAACTGAAACGCTCTTGAATTTAATCATGGGCGATGAACGTTAAGACGGGATCGTTGCGTATACTGACGACCCGCTGGTTGCGATATCAGCCAACACGAGAGCAGTGTTGGAAAACAAGGCCAGCGGTATGCTACACACTATACAACAATGGTGCAACCGAAACAAATAATTATTATCCATAGCACCACAGCTAATAGCGTACATAATGCTTAAAGATTCACTACACCCGGCGATCAAAATAAAGAACATAAAGGTAAAACGCGAAGTAGTAGCTCGACGACTTGGGGTACACATTGACGAACGACATAATTTAGACGAACACATATAAATAATCACAAACAAAGCCGAAAGTATTCTTCACAAACTAGATACATTAAATTCGACACGATACAGACTGCCACTTACACAAATACGAATGCACCACAGTGCACTTTACCAGTCGGTATTGGGCTTAGCAGCTACTACATGGGCACATCGACTCGCTCTTGTCATGAAGAGGATCACTGTTCGACGGGGGCAAAGGAGTGTGCTACTTAGCCTACATCAGTCTAATCGCTGTATGTGGCGCTCGGAATATACCCGATCGACATAACCATCAGAACCGGGCTGCAACATACTGGCTGAAGACGGGTAGACGTGAAAGACTGTTGCAGGTCACTGGGCAGCACACAGAAGATAGGTACCAACTAAAAAAAAATTGCCGTGTGGACATTTGCCACAAAAAAGAGTGGGACGAGAGTGATAAGGGTCGTCATTTATCTCCAGTGTCAGGGAGCGATTACGATTGCACCATGTCAGCCCCAGTCGAGGCATGGTTCATTTTGTGACTGGAAGTGGCCCTTATCACACGCACCTGTAGCACATATCGCTTTCAGAAAGCAGTCGTTGCACATGCGGGGAAATTGGTTCTCCAGAACGCTTCCTTTTGAAATGCAATAGAACGCGTAACGGAAACAACTCTACACGATGCACTGAAGAACGCAGATACATGGACACAGCTGAACATAATCACCAAATACATCTCAAAAACAGAACGTGACATTTACAAACAAACTCATCATTACAGAAACCACAGAAGACGAAGACAGGCCGACATTGATAGCTCGAGTACTTCCGGTTGTGACGATGATACGAGCGGCAGTGACAACACTGACGTAACACAGATACACAATATATACATAAAGTAAAACATTAAAACATGCACAACTATTCACATGAACATTAAAAAAAAATTCCAGTTTATATCTTATTATGAACTAATCTAATTAAAAGTAGGAGTAATTAGAATAGCCTGTGGATAGACATTGTTTTAGAATCCATGTTAAACCTGTACCGAACATTGGTAAGTAGTTACATACACGAACACATCATTGTAAATATAATGAATGTAATATAAATTTGTTATAAAGTAAGTAAGCAAAATCAAGCAGTGTAAATACACAACAGAAGCAGATCAAGCATATTATATGAAGTGAATGGGCATACTACTTAAAAAGTTCTAGACTTAGCCTACGAAAATGTTTTTACAGGATTAATAATAGGTTAGTTGTGGCTTATTATTTCTCCTACAGGTATGTAGGAACAATACATAATTTAATTGTATTACACTGAGGCAGGATATTGTTCCAAAGCCATGCAGAATCTGTTTACTAAATAACCTAGTAGCAGTAGTTGTTATGTAAGCTAACAAACATCAACTCATACAGCACTCTAACAGGCGACGCCGACACAGATTAGATCCATATGGGTGGAACAAATCGAGTTGTCTCGAAGAGGATGTTAATGTGGATACTTACTAAAGTGGGTAGCTTCACTTGGAGACACTGTACTTTAAGTTCCATACCAAACCCCTTCACAATGCGGTATCGGTGTCCTTCCTGTCTTCCTTTATTCTCTTCTTAAGTCGTACCATAAATTTATAATTTCTTACTTCCAAATTCCTTTAATTTTCTTTAAAGTATAAGTGTAACTGCTGTCAGTAAATACAATACAACACCAAAGAGCAGACAAAAATCTCCACACGGCCCCACCCACGCTGCATGGGCAACAGTGCCCATGATCTCAACTGCGTAGCACAATTTTTCTGCGAGGTGGTGGTCATGGGTACTGACTAAGAGATCTCTGTGGAGCACAGGAAAGCCCTAGTAGTCGTAACGCAGCTTGGAAAAAAAGGCTGGAACACTACACACGAAGGCATGTCAAGGTATCTCGGGTCCAGAAACGCTTCAGTAAGTGTTAGGAGAAGGACGTGTTGCTCTTGTGTCCCTCCAGCACTGCCTTCAAGCGATGCCTTTTAAGTTGAGAATGAGGCATTAGTCAGTTGGCTGAATCACGTGGTCTCTGGGCCTAATGGGAGAGAGTCTTACTCTGTTTAGTGGAGTTACAGGGTGGGGCGAGTGGGTACGATTCGACGTGAGTGTGCGCATATAACCACATCCCGTGACGTGCACACCATGTGTACGCCCCGTCACGTGATTCACACCGGTTCAGAATGCATTGTGCGCTGTGTCAGTGTGAGTGGAGCAGTGCAAAGGGGAAGATGTTACTCACAGTGGAGCAGCGAGTATTCATTGTGGAAAGTTACGCGAAAACAAAGTCGTGGAAACGGTGTGTGGTGCCGCGCGGGATTAGCCGAGCGGTATAGGACGCTGCAGTCATGGACTGTGCGGCTGATCCTGGAGGAGGTTCGAGTTCTCCCTCGGGCATGGGTGTGTGTGTTTGTCCTTAGGATGATTTAGGTTAAGTAGTGTGTAAGCTTAGGGACTGATGACCTTAGCAGTTAAGTCCCGTAAGATTTCATACACATCAGAACGGTGTGTGGTCAATTGTGTGCTGAGAAGTTCAACAGTGACAAAGTGCCAGCACGAAGTGCCAGCACAAAGTGCCATGCAACGCATAGTCCGTAAATGGCGCCGAACAGGATCTGTTTTGCACATTCCGAAACGTGTCCGCTCAAATGCCGAGAGATGATTGATGGTCACTTTCAAGATATGCTATAGTCAGATTAGTTCTGTGTTTCCTTTCCTCTGCTGTAATTCTTTGTACTTACGAATTATTAAGTTCACCTGGAATAATCTCATATCATTTTATGTTATTATTAATGACTGAAGCCTGTTTTCTGCCTTACGGAGAATTAACATATCGTGGGTGCACAGTAATTAACGACAAAAACTTCTGAATAGGTAGTGGTGGCAGCGATATGGAATGCATTCGTTACTGCCGCGTTAAATGAAGGCAATGAAACTTATTACATTCTGAGACCGTCGACGGCAAACCTCCAAATCAATTAAATTGTCTTTCTGAATGGAAAATTAAAAATGCGGTGTTTGTAAGAGATTAATATGCTCATACGAAATGCGTTTCATCTAAAATTGGGACACATTTGTTATTGGAGTTTGCATATCCGCCGCTTCTAGCACATCAGCTTTATTTTATGTCCAGCCATAAATTGGTTTCGAATTCCACTATGACTGTTCCTTTATGTTTGTAAATAAATTCAGTTGGTCCGACGATAGCTGAATTGACGAAGATGAACAAAGCTGCCTCATATATCATAGTGAAATACCTCTGTGTGAAATGCTTTCGAAATCGTCTTAAATTACTGTTCTTTTGTATTGTGTGCCCGATGAAATTGCCCTTATTTTCGAGATTACCCGTGGCAATTATGATGGCTAAAATGTTTCTTTGACGAGTCATTAATGATGAACTGAATGGTGAATCTCAATTTGCCTGCAATCTATTGGAGACTGTGAGAAATTTGTCGAATACCAGAACTGAAAATAAGATTACATTCCATTAAACAGATCTCTCAGAAATCCGGTTTCTGTCTGCAAAGGGCGTTTTGGCATACTGCACTGATTTGTTGATATCATCAACACAATCTTCCTATTAGTAAGTTATCCTATTATTTTTATATTAACATTTGATGTATGTACATACTAGGCAGCTACCACCATACTTGATAAGTAGTACATTTAATAACTGAAACAAATTTTTGTCTTTGCATAGTGAAGAACTTAGTAGATGGTAATAGATCTTTATAACACATCATGGTAACAGACAACAAATATAGTTTTTCTGTATTATTAAGGGAAAAAATGTAAAGAACACTACAAATGCAGTGATTTTTTCTGCAGTAGTACTGTGGCCCTGTGTTATTATTGTGTCTGCCTCTGCAGCTGAGTGGTTAGTGTGGCTGACAGACATGTGGTGGATCCGCATTCTATTCCTGGCAATGCCAAGCATCTTTCCTTAGCAGAAGGTCTGGAACGGGGTGCACTCAGTACTTGACCGAGTAAAAACAGCACCAGGTCAGCTACACTGAACGAGGCCGGGAGTGCAATGTGCTGCCCCAACCCCGCCATACCGCATCCGATTGAGGCCATCTCCAGAGAATAACATGGTGGTCGGTCACTTGGTCCCTACTGGTACTCGATAGACAGTCTATAAAATGGTACAAAGGCATTACGTGAGTGTAGACCCTGGAGGTTGAAAAACGATTAAGGGAAGTTGTAAGGTAATGAAAGGGCTTAAAATTTTTTGTTCGATATAATAGTGAACAAAAGAGACTTATCATATGTCTTGTTTGAAATAAACATCCTTTTTTCCGTTTGAACACAATTAAATTGAGTTTTAGATTTGAAATAATCTTTTTATCTATGTTCCTGCAGGTATTGAGGATAGGGCTCAGGCGGGACGTGGGTGTCCAGTGGTGTAAGGAAACTGTTCAAAATGTAAAACCAGTAATGTTCTGATAAACTGACTGGAGTTTATCGCTCCATAAGCTGCCTCTAAAGGATACAGGTAAGGAACTGTAGCGTGCAGGAGGCCGCAACAATCAGGCTCAGGGGCATGATTCCCAAAAGAGGAGCTGAAGAACAACTGTGGTTGGGACAAGATGTGGGCACACTCTCTCCAGTCTCCTCTGTGTCTCCCATTTGACCGTTCTCTGCCCTCTTATTAGCTAGCTGGGAGTACCTTGGGAAGCGTACCTCCATTCGACGACACTTTGCAAGGGTGTCCCCCGTCAGCGGTACCCAGTGTGGGAGCGCTGTTCAAGTGGACTGCGGGTAGGCAGCTGTGGTATCATGAGACATCTGGAAATGCCCCAGCGCCAGCCCAGCCACTGCACCACTGTAAGACGCAGGTTGGCTGCGCCAGAAACGCAGAGAATTGAAAGAGAATAAAATTCTGTATAAATTTCCGATAAATCTTTCCACTCAGTCCGACTGTCCACCATGTACATCAGGAAATTTATTACAAAAGTGTAATTACTCGCTGTTTTAGTTGCAGTAGCATTGTGTCAATGTGTGAGAAGAGGTGCTGCTGGCAGATTTTTGGCAATATTTGTGTAGATCCATCAGATATATACCTTAGACGAAAACATGGTATGGAAAATGCTCCTATCATGTTTCTGAGCTCAAAATCTCACCCATAATGGGAGAGACTGACATGGTTTTCCAGGCAACCGAATAAGAAGTTGTATACATAAAATTAAAACCAAACAATGCCTCCATGTAACGGATAGCTGACTCTGTGCAGTGTTACATTATGAAACAATGTGTGTATGCCTTTGAAAGAAAGTATAAGCAAAATAGTATTATACACCAGGTATTAACGAATGAAGTTGCGCTGTGTTAAACAGACTGTCCTCACATTCGAGAGGGTGGAGGCTACAGTCGTCATCAGGACACACTGACTTACATTTTCTATAGTCCCACTAATTTACTTCACGAAATTCCAGAACGGTTCCTACCAAATGCCACACTGCCACACATTATGACGTGCTCATCCTAGTCAAACTGGACCCGTGACTGTGTAAATGCCTATTGTTATGAATTATTTATGTTTTTTTGTTCTTAAAGTATAATGAACGGGTTTGCTATATCCTGAGCTTATGTGCTAGTTATAATTACACTTTGTACTACAACTGTAGTCGGCAGGGCAACAGAACGAATGCTGTTGCTTTGGTGGCTTATAAATGGGCCAAGCCTGCAGTGGATACCACAATAAACTATGAGATTCGAACAGTCAGATTTCGCTTTCAGATGATAAAATCATGTTCATGTGTGTGCTCACTAATTTATACTTGTTTGATAGAAATCATCTAAATTAAAGTTAAATATTTAAGAAAAAATTGCAAAAGAAGTTATATTGTATTACTAAATAGCGTTCTTCAATTCAGCAAAGCAATTCGGCCATTTTTAAGAATGTATTCATGTACTCTGTACCAAGATAAAATGCCATTACAGAAAAGTACATATGTATGTACAGTCACACAAACACATTGAAACGAACTTGCAGTTATACTTACACAACGAAGATTAGCTGCATGTTACACACATGAAACTTATTATACTGCATCTGACCTGTTCAATGGAAATTTAAATACAAAACTTGTAGAAAATCTACTTCTTTACTTAAATACATTTATCATAGATGTAACTGAAACCTGTAGAAAGTCTTGGATATTGATAGGGTATGTGTGAGAGCAAAATAGAATACAGGTGTACAGCGTGTTTCAGTGTTTTTGCGTCAGTGATGTAGGAGTGATAGAAGACGTCATGAAGAGCAGCTGTTGTTAGAGGCAAAATGTTTTATGGCGCTTCCTGGTGACGGCAGGTGGCCTTTAGTATTCACTGACCCTAGAAGACGAGTTTTCACAGAATTAGAAACGTCTAGTAACCAGGTGCACAGCATACTACCTAACTCAATAAACTGATCAAGTGAGTTGCAACAACGACACTTTAAGAATGGGTGACTCTAAGAGGAGAAAACTATTTTATAAGCGAATCAAGAACTTGAATTTTGCTAGGCCTTCATGCAGAGAAGAGGACTAGCTTATAGGCAACATACAAGCCATACTCACACCGCAGAGTGCCTACGCTCTGTCGCCTTTCAGTGGCATAACCAAGGCAACAGAACGCCTAACATCTCCAGGGAACCTCAGGAGACTTTTCTCTCTAAGAAAAGTTGTTGCTTGTGACAGTATCTATCACCCCTAGATGTTTGATGCAAGGATTTTGAAGCACAACATGGGCTCTGTTTTATTCTCGGAGTAGTTATCTGAGAATTCTAGCACAGGAAACAAAAGCTAATGAAATTATAACCTAAGTTATCATCTGAAACAAAAATTTTGTATTTATCATTTAGAGCTAATGTAACTGCCTGACAAAATTTAGTTGTTAAAAATTCAAGTTTTGAAACATAACAAGATTTACTTTTTCAAATCTATTAGTTTAGTAAAACAATCTATAGAGTCATTAATGAAACTATTAAGCTAGTTTAATAGCTCTTCAGTATTATTGCCCAAAGTTGCGATTTTATTTTACTTATATGTAACTTTTTTAAGATTTTTTTAAAAAAATGTGATGTAGTTTAAACAAATTTTTCGTTTAAAATCCGCCACAGTTTTTATTTTTAAAAATAGCTTTCAACCACCTAGTAGAGACATTTTTTAATAAGATTAAAAAATGAATTGTTTCTTAAAGATACCAAACTTTGGCAACAGGAGAAAGTTAGTGGGGTTTTTTGTTGACACTCTCTTTATTTCATCTTTCCAAACTAGGTTTTTCTTTTGAACATTGCTGTTGGACTGCAACTTGGCATCTACATCTTGGCATAGATGAGAGAGCTGCTGACAGCTGTTGTCCTCCTCTTTTCCTAGATGGACTTCAACAGTGGATAGATAGCAAATAGAATTGGCTGGCCAGTGCAAGTAGTTCAGTTGCTATAGTGGCCAGCTTTACCCCACAGGGCAAGGAAATAGCATTCACAAATCGTGAACGGTAATCGAGTGGTAAAATTGATTCGAGAACAAAAAATCTATACATGAGGTTCCATCTGTTATGGTCTCACGAATGAGCACTGGGAACACAGTTGGCACCACTGTATGTACAGTCTGACTCACATAATATGCATCAATCATGCAATTTAGCACTTATTTTTAGAGATAATTCAATTCTGATTACACTTTTGGACAGCGCCTATGCCCCAGATGTCCGCTACTTGCAATACATGGAAGTAAGATGGGTTGCAAAACTCGCAGGGCAAGGGGTAAAATATTTTTTCTTAATTTCTTGGTGAAATAATGCTAACATAACCTAAATAAAAAGGGCTATCCTAAGAAATTATAACAAATAAAATCGGATATAATTTAATAATTAAGATGTTAAGTATTTAGTTAATATACAGTGTTGTACATCATAATTTAAATTCCTCATACCATACATAATTATGTAAGCAAGTGTGTCAATAGATATGTTATGATTAAAAGTAGCACACAATTTCATAGCAGTTTTCTGTGTAGCTAATACATTCATTCCCTTAGATATATTTATAATAAAAACAGTATAATTCCCTATAAAACTGAAAAGATTTACATTAACATCATTGTTTAATTGTGTGTCCCTCTTAAAGTCTTGGAAAACAGCATAAGGTTTCAAAAAGTTAGTTGGTGGATTTAGATTCCACATTTCTTGAGGAAAAAGTTCACTTCTATCATTCTTTACACAGATATTCTGTAATTTAACATGATAAAATAAAGAAGAATGAATAATCTGTATATGTTTTCAGTTAGTTTGGAAAACAACAAAAATAAAGAAAGGCATATCAAATTCTATAGAATTATTGTAATATCTAATTTTCTTTTACCACTTAATCCAGCATCTCTATTTTTTGAGATTCAAAGAAAGATGTGGGAATTTTTTGATCTTGTAGTCTTTCTTGTTCTAGCTCGAGTGAATATTCTCGCTCATATCTAATCACAGGAATACTAATTTCCACTGATTTCACAACAATTTTACCTCCCTTAGGAAGAGTATAATTTATTTAAACTCCAGCTTGATTATGGTCAGGACATCAAAGAATTGCGTCATTTGCACTAGAACTCCAGGTAAAAGTAACAGTTAAAAATCTCCTTACCACACTGCTTTACCAACCCAGTAAAGAAATCTAGGCGAAGAGATACTTCATTTTTCTTACTTTTTATCTTCCTATATTGAGAATATTTACCATCCATGTTTCACTTCCATACATGGCTACACTCCATACAAATACTTTCAGAAATAACTTCCTGACACTTAAATCTATACTCGATGTTAACAAATTTCTCTTCTTCAGAAACGCTTTCCTTGCCATTGCCAGTCTACATTTTATATCCTCTCTACTTCGACCATCATCAGTTATTTTGCTCCCCACATAGCGAAACTCCTTTACTACTTTAAGTGTCTCATTTCCTAACCCAACTCCCTCAGCATCACCTGACTTAATTCGACTACATTCCATTATCCTCGTTTTGCTTTTGTAGATGTTCATCTTATATCCTCCCTTCAAGACACCAGAGAATACACTAAGCAGATTCAGAAGGATGTAGGTTGCAGTAGGTACTGGGAGATGAAGAAGCTTGCACGGGATAGAGTAGCATGGAGAGCTGCATCAAACCAGTCTCAGGACTGAAAACCACAACAACACAACAACAACAATATTGAGAATTGACTTTCCATGGTTAACTCATTGGCTAGAAACGAAGTCAAATGCATAAGGGCAGACAAAGAAATGAAAGGATACTCGTTCCTATACAAAATATTGCTCTCTTCCTTCACGGCGATAAAACTGAGCAGCTTTGCCACATAGTTGTCAATCAACTTTTTATTGGCTTTTCCATCATACAATACTGAAGCTCATATAAAATGTGCATGATAAGGATGAATCCAACCATCACCAATATGAATATTAATCTCCTTATTAAGAATATTTAAATCAGATTTACTCTTTTCATTCACAGGGAATGAGTAAAAGTGGTAGTTCTCAGTCTTATTCATTTAATAATGATATAATTTATTAAGACATTTTTAAAACAATTGTCACACAAGCACCACTGAAGTCAATCAAATTATCATTCTTCCCAATTGCAGTTGTTTCTAAATCTCGTATATAATCAAAATTGGAATGTGTACAGGGGTAATGTGATTCATGAATTAATATTGCACTGAATTCTACATTGGGTTTGAATAAACCATTACTATTACCTTCTCTGTGAAAGTGATCTCCATGCTTTACATACATTCTGTTACCCAAATTAAAATAAATGCTGATTAACTTGAATGGAATAATTTTAGACACATTCTTAGTAGTAGTTTTTTCATTGGGCTCACTAATTTTGTTATTAGATCCTAATCCACTACCAATGCTAATCTTTATGTCCGTGTATACTTTTAACAGCAGTTTCAATAGGAACTCTACTTAAAATTTCATCTGTCTTAATGTGGATGTTAGGCTTTTTGTGTGAATAAATTTTTCTAAATTTTTCAAGGTATATTGTCCAATAGGAATTTCAATTGTTTCGTCGCCATGTTTAAATGTATTATTTTCTGATGTGATATTTGGATTTAGGAATGTTATATGAAACGAGCTAGTGTCCTTTAGAGGTACTGTCAATCTTTTTTGAGAATACATACCTTACCACTTAACTGAAATAGACAACACATTTATAGAAATAAAAAATATATATTTAAATGAATAAAGCTGGTTGGGTTGAAGAAACAAGAATTCCAAAGAAGAAACTGATGAATAAGCATTGCAAACATTTGCCTAGTTCTATTCAGTGTACAATAATGGAACTAGTGGATGTGGAAAAACAACATTAAACATTGATAATTATATTTTAGCTCCAGCATGGCTAAAATGGAATACAATAAATCATTTGTATGTTTATTCTAAAGTCTCAGAATTTATAAAAGAGAAAATATGGAAGAGGAAGATAATTATAATATTACATATTTATCAAAAACAATGATGAAATTATACCAATGGATGAATCTCAAGAAAATTCAGTTGTAATATTCGATGACTTTACTCTCAAAAATCAGGAAGTAGTTATATTTTACTAGAGGAAGACACAAAGGAATATATTGTTTTTAGTTATCCTAAACAAATTCAAAAATGATAAAACAACTAGTAAGAGATAATATTTTTTTAATACTTTTAGATGGCATAATACAAATTTAGATTGTATTTATCATGAGTTTGTCATTGCAAATTTAAAATATTCTTATCTGAAAGAAACATGTAGTAAATTCTGGAATCAAGATAAATTTTTTCTAATACAAAAGATATGTCAAGAAAAGTTAATAATAATAATTACAGAGATATTATTAAATTTTTTAAAACATTAACATAAAATAAACTTTAAACATAAAATATTAAATGTAAACATAAAATATAAATAATAAACATTAAACATATGTTTTTTATGGGGTCACATTGCCTGCTGCTAAGAAAGTGATTGTTTTTGGCAATATGACTTGCAATAACGACTGCACAAAACGTCGCTATCTCATTCAGGATGCTACGGCAAATACATGCTCGATCACCCTGAAGTGTTCTTAGCCCTTGGCTGTGATGGGTTTCAGGCAGTCAAAAGAACTATCAAGTGCATGTGCACATGCTTGGATGGGAGAAAAGCTGAGGCAATTTCAAGTGCACGAGGATGGACTCATTACGTTCATCATTTCCATAGTGTAGCAGTTATCATGACTGCTTCAAACACAGAGGGCCCCAGGTTCGATCCCGGGTGGGGACATTGTTTTCCTGCATATTTCAGATTTTACTCCCGTGTGCAACATCATGTGTGGATCTGCTGAATGTGATTTTGTTATGCAAGTACTGCATTTATTGAATTTTTAAACTACACTCCTGGAAATGGAAAAAAGAACACATTGACACCAGTGTGTCAGACCCACCATACTTGCTCCGGACACTGCGAGAGGGCTGTACAAGCAATGATCACACGCACGGCACAGCAGACACACCAGGAACCGCAGTGTTGGCTGTCGAATGGCGCTATCTGCGCAGCATTTGTGCACCGCCGCCGTCAGTGTCAGCCAGTTTGCCGTGGCATACGGAGCTCCATCGCAGTCTTTTACACTGGTAGCATGCCACGACAGTGTGGACATGAACCGTATGTGCAGTTGACGGACTTTGAGCGAGGGCGTATAGTGGGCATGCGGGAGGCCGGGTGGACGTACTGCCGAATTGCTCAACACGTGGGGCGTGAGGTCTCCACAGTACATCGATGTTGTCGCCAGTGGTCGGCGGAAGGTGCACGTGCCCGTCGACCTGGGACCGGACCGCAGCGACGCACGGATGCACGCCAAGACCGTAGGATCCTACGCAGTGCCGTAGGGGACCGCACCACCACTTCCCAGCAAATTAGGGACACTGTTGCTCCTGGGGTATCGGCGAGGACCATTCGCAACCGTCTCCATGAAGCTGGGCTACGGTCCCACACACCGTTAGGCCGTCTTCCGCTCACGCCCCAACATCGTGCAGCCCGCCTCCAGTGGTGTCGCGACAGGCGTGAATGGAGGGACGAATGGAGACGTGTCGTCTTCAGCGATGAGAGTCGCTTCTGCCTTGGTGCCAATGATGGTCGTATGCGTGTTTGGCGCCGTGCAGGTGAGCGCCACAATCAGGACTGCATACGACCGAGGCACACAGGGCCAACACCTGGCATCATGGTGTGGGGAGCGATCTCCTACACTGGCCGTACACCACTGGTGATCGTCGAGGGGACACTGAATAGTGCACGGTACATCCAAACCATCATCGAACCCATCGCTCTACCATTCCTAGACCGGCAAGTGAACTTGCTGTTCCAACAGGACAATGCACGTCCGCATGTATCCCGTGCCACCCAACGTGCTCTAGAAGGTGTAAGTCAACTACCCTGGCCAGCAAGATCTCCGGATCTGTCCCCCATTGAGCATGTTTGGGACTGGATGAAGCGTCGTCTCACACGGTCTGCACGTCCAGCACGAACGCTGGTCCAACTGAGGCGCCAGGTGGAAATGGCATGGCAAGCCGTTCCACAGGACTACATCCAGCATCTCTACGATCGTCTCCATGGGAGAATAGCAGCCTGCATTGCTGCGAAAGGTGGATATACACTGTACTAGTGCCGACATTGTGCATGCTCTGTTGCCTGTGTCTATGCGCCTGTGGTTCTGTCAGTGTGATCATGTGATGTATCTGACCCCAGGAATGTGTCAATAAAGTTTCCCCTTCCTGGGACAATGAATTCACGGTGTTCTTATTTCAATTTCCAGGAGTGTATGATGGTAACCTCATTACAAGTTCTCTGTGAAGTAAAATGCACAGCAGTAGTTTCCATGGTGTAGCAGTTATCACATCTGCCTGGCACACTGATGGTCCCTCTTCCAATTCTGGGTAGAAACACTTTTTCATCATGTTAAACAAGAAGTGCTGACATGCATTTGCTATGCTAAGCAGAAATGTTTTACATAACAAGTTAAACATCAAACATAAACTATAAACATAAAACATGAAATATTAGACATAAACATTAATTACAAATGTTAAATATGAACATTAAACATAATTATTAGATGTAAAACGTTAAATGTTAAACATAAATGTTGAACACAAGATATTAAATGTTAAACATGAATGTTAAACATAAACATTAAATGTTACACATAAAATGATGAATGAGTATTAAACGTTAAAACTAAATCATTAATGTTTTTACCCATAGTAGATGTTTGCTAAATACAATCTTTAGAAAGTGCTTAGAGGTTGTTGAGAAGACCAAGATGAATAGAAAGCTAAAGGAGGAATTAAACAACAAATTTTAAAAATGAAGAAACAACCCAGAACAGGATACAAAAAGTATGAAAAAGAAGGGCAGCCTTTTACTGATGCAATAGAAAACGTAAAACAGGGAATCGAAAGTTTAGGTGATGATTTTCCTTAGGCTATAGAAGAAAACAGAGAAGTCCAAAAGCAAATGGTTTGTTATAAATATTTTGAATAATTTAATTAGGCAATATGGTAGTGATAAAAGTGATTATACATTAAGTGAAGCAGAAATTAAAGATTTATTGGGGAACTATGAAGAATAGGTTAAAAATAGAGAGAAGTAATCCACTAAAAATATATAAGTGAAAGAATGCTCGATTAACTATAGTGAAGACACGGTTTTTCGATTAAGACCTGATGGTATATTTAAGTTCGTTGGTAAATTACCTGTAAAATTTGATGGAGATAAATTAGCTATTGGTGAATCCAAGGTTTACTGGTTCTTATTTATCAAATTATGTGGCTCTGTTGCACCGTTTAGAAGTATTATATTCTGATAATAATCCAAATAAAATGCAACCAAGTAAATGTAATAAAAAAAATAATTAATACAAGAAATCGTCAATGATCTTTCCAGCAATGAGGCAAAGAATTCTAGATGATTCAGTGCAAAGTGATGATAAGAAAAGAGGTGAGTCTTCATAAAAATATACAGGAAAACGAACTGAATATCTTTGGAAGAGTGGTGTTAGAGATTTAATAGATACATTAGCAGTTATTCATGGAGAACAATTAACTGAAAGTAAAAATTATCATTATGAAAAGTGGGGATAAGACAAACGTTAACAAATTAGTTTACTGGTTTCATTACAACAATTCAAAAGCAATCTGATTACATTTTTGATTAACATGCCACACACATTTTGGAATAATAAAAATATTAAAATGGATTAGTTAATACTTTAATTAATAAGTTGCCATTTGAAACATGTCTCTCTGGTTACAATTATTGTGTTCTAAGAACAAAGTTAGAAGAAAGATTAGAGATGATTAAGGAATAAATCCACAAACGAAATGCACAAAAAACATATTATTGAATAAAGATTTAGAGAAAAGACACAAAGCAGGTAAAGAACTTCAACTAGCTGCAAAAGAAAGAATGCGTGCTCTGATGGATCAATTAGAGACAAATTAGTTGATACAACAGTCAGAAGAATAACATATGGAAAGAAAAAATTAAGTATGAGTCTAGATGTTGATGATAATGCTAGAGTAGTATAAATTTTTTTTCATCTTTATAAAAAAGTTAATCCCTATAAATGAATAACTTCAGCATTGATTATACCTTGCTACCTAGAGCAGAACCAGACCAAATGCAAATAAAATTAAACTCAGTAATGACCAATTATGTAGTACTGACATGCTGATGACTGCAACCAAAAAGAAAGAGAGCTAAGAAGACAGATGGAAATTTGGTTATGACATTAGTCGTATCTGTTGTGAGAAAAAGTATAGAATATCTAACAAGAAAGAAAGGAATTTCTGGATTAATAAAACATGTATGACGCTTTCTTCCACTACATTACCAAATTCAGCTAGTCTTGGTTCAGTATCAGGCAGAGTGGCTTGTGTTTCAAAAGCAATAACTGAAAAAAAGAAGCTGATAAGGAATTACAAGAACAAAAGAGGCATTATTTGGTGATTGAGAAGTAAGATTCAGTTGGTGCTGAAGTGTAGACAAAAAATCTTGTAAAAAACAACCTAAAATATAATAAATCTTTATCAAATTTTAATACAGAAAATCCTTCTAATCAATAAAAATCAAATACCTTGTGACTAATTCTCTAATCAACCTACAGAATATGAATCTGAAATAGTACCAATTTAGATATTTCTGATAATATAGGCACTCACTGGACATTTTACTATTAGAAGAATAACTAAGAATTTGTATTTGATTCATTTGGAGGAAATTCTCCTAAAAATTGCTTAAATATATTCAAGTGAGCTGTTTTCTAATACACAGTGAATACAAAATTATAATGAAATCACATACAGTAATTTGTGTATATTTGTTCTAAAACTATTGTCAGATGTTTATATGGTTCTGAGCATAATAAATTTACACTTTTGGAAATAAGGTATGGTTTAAAGGATTTCACATAAACTTGCGAAAATTAGAAAAAATAAAACCGATTTTAAGATCAATCAACTCCATGATAAAAAATATGATTGAATAATTTCAGAAAGAATTAATTGAAATTTTTGAAATGCTCAAATATCATATTAGTCTTAAATGAGAAGAATAATCAATATAAGAGATCCAATAAATAGTTATGGTAGTGTTGCTTATCTTTATTTACAAAATTAATTAAAAGATCTTGACAACAGCTGAGTACAGAAGTACCCACACAGAAATCAATAATTATGTCACGAAACGAGAGTTAGTGTCAGGCTTGTCTGTGAATAAGTAAGTACTTTAGAAATAGTAATAGAATGATCATGAATAGATGTAATTCCCATATTAAATCGAAATGTGAAGATATCCACAAGAAACAAACAGACGAATTTTCATTTACTGAAGGAGATGAACAAACATTTGATCATTTTAAGTATGATTTTATTCATAAATAGTTGTTATTCATCAAAATATAAATAACAATTTATCTTTAAACCATTTCAATGTTAATTTAAGTGTTTAGTGAGTGACTAGTGATGTATCAATAAAAATCAAACATAAATAAACAGGTAGAAATGTAGTTGATAGTACTGAAAAATATTTCTAGAGAGAACTTCGAAAACTTTACAAAGAGATAATGTAAAAGAATTTTGGAATATAGATTTTCCAGAACTTAGTAAAAAATACAGCATTAATCACTATTCTACTTTTACTGAATTAAAAGCATCTGTTGTAGAAAGATTGTACATGGATCCATATAGTCTCAAAATAAAACAATAAAAATGAATGCAATAGCAGTTAATGACTAAAATTATGAGCCATCATCTTTGTATCTAATAATAAGTCTACATAAAAAGTTGGTGAAAAAGTTTGAGTCAGTAAATTTGAAGGAGGTTTTGAAACAGGCTATACAGGTAATTGGTCAACCGAAATTTTTGAAATTGAGAAGGTCATTCATTCTATTGCATTCACTTATAATTTGAAGGATACAGACAAAGAAGAAATATAAGGAAATTTTTATTCACAAGAACTACAGAAACAATAATATAGGTAATTTAAAAACAAATTATTGTGATGTATACTTTTTGTGAAGGTGTTAAGAAAGAAATGAGATAAAACTTCTGTTGAGTGGCTAGTTTTCAGTAATTCACCAAGTAGTTGTATGGATAAAAATGAAAGCATTGTAAATAATAATTATATAATTAATTGGAAATTATTATTGACAATTTTAAGCTGTTTGGTATTGATTACATATTAATTCTGTTAATTTTTTATTAGAGAAGTTTCAGTGAATTTTGATAAGAAAATGAAAGTTAATGAGAATGATATGAGGTCAGAATTGTTTGAGAATTTTTAATCTGAGTCGATTGAATCAAATCTTTTTAGTGCATTTTGTTTTTCAGCTGAATAAAAAAATCGTTATGAACGTTATATTAAGTTTAATTATGAGAAAAGTCGTATTTTCACATCTATTGATGAAGCCTCATTACATCGTTAATCAGGTTTTCTTCTGTGTAGTAATCGAAAATACTGAAATAATTGCGGTGACTAACAATATTCAGTGTTTCTTTCATTCTTTACATAAATGTTTGGAATTGGTTTTATAATTATGGCTTAGCATATCCTTAAATACCAGCAATGTGGTTTGCATAAAACCAAGGATTATGTTTTCATCATCAATTATAAACTCTTTTTTATCTTTGTATTTAAGTTTGTTGTTAACAAGGGTTTATATGAGTTAATGTTCTGGAAAATATTTTAGTAGAAATATTCATTTATTCTTCATTATTCCTAATTTTTATATATAAATGGAGAGTGAAAATAAAGTGATTTGTCCCTTGTGCAGCAAGAAATAACATAAACGAATTTACCCTCAAATATAGGTTGTATTGATTGTATAAAAAAGAAACAAAGTGAATATAGAAAATAATGTAGCACCTATAAAAGACCATGTTAATAACAGGAATAGAAATACATGTATTTGTGGAATTTGTAAAAAAAAGAAGTAAAATTGTGGTACATATATTCATAAATGCGATTATAGTTCTACAAAACACTAACAAAATAATGAAACTATAGCACTAAGCATTGTAAAGAGTGTGCCAAAGCTCATTACCAAAGATTTAAGCCCAGATATTGTTAAAAACTCGGATGTTTTTACGGTAGGATGAATCTGAGAATGCATTAAAAGGTAGCTTATCATGAAAAATATTAAAAACTGTCCAGAATTAATTTATCTTTTTTTATAATGTCTTGTCTTAGGTTTTTATAAGCATAAAAGTACATCACAGAGCTTGTAACATTTCCTTTAAAATTCATATTCATTAAAAAGTTATAAAAATTTTATAGTTTTTAATGTTGAGATTTAATTCTTTTCCATGTGATAAAACACCTTTGCTGTTTTCTAATAATAACTTTTTATCATCATCAGCTCTAAAAACAATTCTATTGGATTCACCACTATGCGATCTGCTTAAATTGTTAAATTCTATATTGTTTTATTTCATTGTTTAAAATTTTTTTGTAATCGATAAAAGTAATTTTACTAGGGATTTTTCACCCATTTCCATTATTCATATTCTTTATCCTCTACTGTCTAAGATACATTTTCTTTTTTGGGATCTGATATTATTTTAATACTTAGTCTATTTCTAATGCTTTCCATCGTTTTACTGAAAATGGAATTATTCATTATCTTACAAAAGTCCTGTTTAAAATCATTAGCTGCCTTTCTTCCCTTTTCTGTATTAAAAACAATATATTACTGTAACGAATTTGATTGATTTAATTTTTAGCTTATATGGATTTTGTTAAATTTAATCCAAAATTTAAACACTATTTAATATTTGAAATACATATTACTGTTTATCATTTGAAGTTGTTAATAATTTATTTCCTACTTCATGTGCTTATTGTGAATCTTTGCGAAAAGCATGTAATTCCTTTGGACATTGGAAATCGACTTCCAAAATATATCCATATGTACAATTGTCCAGTGTTACAAGTATTTTTTTTAGAATTAAATCATTTTGGATCTAACCATTCGAAACCTAAAAATGGTAAGAAGTCAGTCACAGATGAACCATGTAAATTATTCTAATATAAACATGCTAAACAATTTTTTTTTCTCCATTGAAAAACTTTCATATGATCACTATTAGCTTTGTGTATCTATTACCACTTGGAGACATACCTTCCCAAATTACTTTGTTAATGTAAAAAACTTCTCATAATCCATTAATAGTTATAGGTAAATTCTAATGATTTTTAACATAGGATCTTAATTCTTTCCTTGAAAACAAAACTTTTCTTAACAGATAAAATATTTCGCAGAGTTATTGAAATTTATTTTATCTTATTTGGGCAATATTAGTGGAATATATTGTTCATATAATGCCTTAATTTATCACTATTCCTCTTTTATTATTTGTTATTTTTGTATGGCATCATTATTGGTATGATTTATAAGCAGTTTCTGATCTCCGTTAGAATATTTCACATAACAACTAAAGAAACTGCTAAATGTTTCTAAGTATTAATGTAAGATATATTGGGATTTGCTTGACACTTACTAATACATTTTGTGAATATTCGAAACTGGTGTAAACTACGAAAGGCAAACTCAATGAATTATTATCATTTTTAAATATAATTTTTTTCACCTTTTTTAGCAGATTTATTTTTACTTCTTTCTGTTCTATACAGGCATTTTCCTGGCTGTCTAAATCCCTTATGAACAAGATATCTTAATCGTCTAATGCAGAGATAAGTTTTCCCACTCTGTTTAGTTATTTGTTAACCAATTAATCTAGACAAACCTTCTATCCAACAACAAGAAGAATTATTTGGTTCTGAATTAAAGAAAAATAACATGTTTTCTTGTCTGTTTTTCATATTTCAAAAAGGATATATAACATATTACACCTCATATGCATGAGCCTTTATTTAAATATCTAATTTCTTTTCAAATTTTTTAATGTCTGTTAATTCTAGAGGAATATTAATTTCTTCTTTTGAACAATATCATCTATTTCCAGACTGATATTTTTATGTTTATTGACTCTGTGTGCATCATGATCAGCTGTATATATAGCAGCTTTTAGTCAAAGTACAAAACATTTTTGATTGTTATATTGAATTAATTGCAGCTTTTTTATAGTTGTTTACTTTTGGGAAAAATCGTTATTTCAAGAACATAAATTGGATTCTATCTATGACTACAAATTCTATATTATTAGTAAAATACAAAGCTCAGCCTGATTGTCTTCTTTGCATTTCTTCCATTTTAATTAGTAATTTTTTTTTACCTTTGGTAACACGCTTCTAAGTCTGTTTTTCATTCTAAAACTTTGTCTATTGGTTTGAATCTAAATTTTTATATTTAACTGTGTTACTTAAACTACAATAAAATCTCATATTTATTTCAGTTGAGCCCATTTGCATGAAAATATTTTTAAATTTATTTATTACTTTTTCTTCGGTTTCATTAAAAAGAATTTGTGTTCCGACAACATTATCAGTATTACTAATTTTGTATGCTAATATTCTAGATTTAGAGAAGGTAGCTCTTCTATTTATTTGTCTAGCTATTTGAAGTTTTAGGGAATTTTAACCCGAAAAATTTTTCTGGTACGTTTTTCATGTAGTTTCTCGATATTTATCTGCTATAAGCTTTTGGAAGTTCATTTACTTGTCATTATTAACATTAGTATTATTACTGGAGCCATATTTCAATAAGATTAATTAATTGTTGTTTATAAAGTGTAGAACATGGTCTCAAACTTCTTGTTGTACAAATATTTCAGAGTTCTTTTAAATTTCTATTCTCCAATTCTCTTATTACTATTAATATTATGTTGATTATGTCAGTGAGCTTAATTAATTGTTGTTTTTCAAGTGTAGTACATCCTCTTAAATTTCTCTTTTTAGGAATATATCGAAGTTCTTTTATAGTTTTATTCTCAGTTCTTTTATTACTGTTAATATTCTCTTTATTATTTTCAGAACGATTAATTAATTGTTGTTTATTAAGTTTAGACTATTTTTAAACTGTTCACTTCGCAAATTTTTTGTAGGCATTTTCTACTTTTATGATGCAAATCATTCTCCTTATCAATAAATAAAATAAGTTCTGCTTTACTTAATTTTGAAAAACCTTTGAGTTTATTTGCTTCACAGTAATTAAGCATATGTTGTGAGCTGGTTATTTTTGATTTGTATTTATGAAGAAACAATTTTTGTATTTTTTTTTAAAATAAAAATTTATTTTTTAGTTTTTAATAAAAATAGTTTATTTATTATTTTTCTTTTAAAATTTTAGTTTTCATTTTATAGTTATTGAAGGTTTATTTTTTATTTATTTATTTTTTATTTTGTAGTTAATTAACTTTTACCATTTAGTATCTCGTAATGTTAAACATTTTCTTATTACTGCATTAGGATTAGGCAGTTTTTTGGTTTGAAAAACCAGTAAATCTAAAAATTACAATTTTGATATCAGGGAAAGAATTTAATTCTAGCTTTTTGTTTCCTGGATAGGATATGAAAATATTTTTATATCTAGCAAACCAATGGTGTTGGAAAATTTTAATTAGCTTATTTATTTCCTGTGTTAGTACTGCCAACAACTCACGTGATAATATCATTAGCTTTTCTTCCTGCACTGGAACTCTCAGATGATAACTACTTTTCGACAGTCCATCATTTCCCTTGGAAAATGACTGATGTTAAATTGAACTTATTTACTTATATCCAATTAAGTGGAGTGTGCAGTTTTTTAAATTATTGAGTAAAGCTGAGACAGTTAATTGTCCTTTGTTTTGTCACTTAATATTCTTTAATGGTTTATGCCGCCCAGAGCAGCAGAACATTACTGTGTGCATTCAATGCTAAATCCAAAGCCTGAGTTATCACACTTATACTTGTAACTTAAATCTTCCAGAGGATATTTATTTCAGGCCGCTTGCTGTGGAGATTTATCTGACACATAATATAGTAAATTAAGTTTGTAGTAAACTTCAGTGCTGAGGATAGGAGGAAAACCTTAATTATTTCAAAATAAATGTAGTACTCATTCCATTTTTAAGAATGGGAGGCGCCACAAACCTGCTCAGTTTGTACATTAAAGCAATAAACAAAACCTAGGAGATATTTGGAAAAAGGAATTCGAGGACAAAAGAACCAAAACTTAAATAAGTTACATAAAATTGCAACAAGTTACTTTTTTTTAATAATTGTTTCATTCCACAGAATAAAACATAGTTATTAAAAATAAGTGACTGTTTGCAGTTGCACATATTTACATTCAACTAACAGTCATGGGTTCTAAAATATCGGTAATGGATAAACTTAATCTTAAAACCTTTTACATCTTCCTCTGATATTATAGTATTCTTCTAGACATAAAAAGTCTTGGAAGACCAGTTGAACAGAATGGATAGTATCTTGAAAAGAGGCTATATATTACATGTTGAGAAATGTAAAACAAGCATAATAAAGGGAATCAGAGTGCACAGTGAGACACTGAAAGTAGTAGACAAGTTTTGCTATAGGGGCAGTAAAATCACCGACAAAAGCAGAGGTAAAGAGTGTGTAAAACGTTAGTGAGTAATAACAAGAAAACGTTCCTGAAAACTGCAATGTGTTGACGCCAAACATAGATTTAAGAATTGGAAAGTCGCTTCTGAAAGTATTCGTTTGCATTGTAGTCATACAGGTGTTGAACAAAAATTGGTAAACACTGTGACAAATCGATGTCTGGATATAAATGTTGATTCCAGCCAAGCCTGCAGATTGTGGTGTTGTATTTGACTGCGAATGGTACCTACGCAAATTCCTCAATACATTGCTGGGGTCAGTCGTGGTCATAATATAACAATATACAGGGGATCAGCAAAATAATGTGAACACTTGTACTTTCTTCAGAATGGTTTATTAATAAGGCGTTGGACTCCATTTGCCCGTAATACAGCTGAGATTCTTCTTGGTACTGGCATATAATGACTGAATAGTTTCCTGTGGAATGTTATGCCACTCTTCGATCAGAACCCCTTCTAACTCCTGTAGCGACGAGAGAGGTGGAAATCTGCTCCGGCGTCTGCACTCCAATACTGCCCACAAGGATCCAATAATATTGAAGTCTGGGGACTATGCTGGCCAGGGAAGACACTGCAGTTCAGTTACATGCTCCTCATACTACCGTTGTACACCCCTGGCTACGTACTCTCACCTGAAATATAGCGTCATAGCTGGGGAACAAATTTGAATCATTGGGTGCACCTAATCACCTAAAATGTTCACGTTATCGTTGGCTGTAACACGGCCTTGGAGAGTAATTATGGGACGAGCAGAATACCATGATATGGCTGCCCACATCATCACACTTCTACCTCCATGCTTAACCGTTGGAATCAAGCAATGAGAATAGCACGCTTCTTTTGGCGTTCACTAGACGTAAACCCAGTTCGATGTTGGAAAGAACGAAAATGTTGACTAGTCGGTCCATATGTTGTGCTTCCACTTGTCAGCCGTCCAGGATTTATGCTCCTGACACTATGTTCTACGCTTCTTTGCGTTGGTTGTCGTCACTAACGGATTCGGTATAGCTGCTCGTCCATGAATATACACTTTATGGAGTTCTTGGCGGCCACCGTCGATAGACACGGGGTCTGTTGAGCTCTGCAGTCACTTCAGCCGCCGCAGTTTTGTGTTGTTTTGACACAATTCGTGTTAGAGTACGACGATCTCTGTCAGTTAGTTTTGATTTACCCCCACTATTACGTTTACACGATGATGTCTTTCCCTGTTTTGTGGAGGCTGTCACGATTGTTGAAACAGTTGCTCTTGAAGCATTCAATAAGTTGGCTGTCTTGTGTGGCGTTTGCTGTGTAATTCAGTGGTTTGGTATTTAACTAATTTGTAAATGGAAATGATAATCTTATTTTATTACATTGAGTAACTGCTAAATAATTTTTCTCCCGGCTAAAGATTTGATCAAGTTGCTAAAGAACTCTGAGTTAATGCCGTGTTAAAGTGTTGTCTGTAAGTTGTGTAAGTGTCACTAAATCACAGTTCATACAACAGATTCAATACAACTATTGATTAAGATGGAAGCAGTTATCTTCAGCAAAATGATCATTAAAACCACCGAAAACAGCCGCGCACAACACTGACATATGTTACCTGAAACAATATTCTCTGCAACTCGTGTGTAATTAATTTCGGCTCTATACATCAGCTAGAAAAGTTTCTTATAAGGATCGTGCTATGAGCACTGTTTTTAAAGAACCAATCTGATTCGAATCATTTTCATTAAAATGAGTTCGGGACCACTGGTGCACATTTATTTTTACACATTTGTATTACCTTCGGCATTTACTCTGAAGAATTGCGTAATTTAAATTTGAATTTGCCGCTGAGATAATTGTTAAGATGGTGGCAGACAATTGATAGAGACTTTCTATTGTTAGAGCAAATAAGTAAATATTTAAAATGCTTATTAAACGCTATAAAATCTACTTTCGTATTGTGCACTATTTAGACTTCATCAAGCAAACATTTGATTTGTTTCTAAGGAAAACACAGACAAATCGCGATACAAATCGCTATCATCAATGGCTGCGCTCCTTGCAGTGGAAAGAAATAATTAACATGGATAATGCTTACTGAGAGAGGAATACAAATAATTATTCACTCATATTTATAATAATAATGAACTCTATTTTCAAGTAATAATTAACAAATAATTACGATTTCTTAACAGACCTCAGTTCGATATGCGTCCGAAACCTACAAAAGCCAACCAACCAAAGGTAAAAAAAAGGAAGACAAACGCAGGTCATAAAAGGAATTTACAATTATCATTGTCTTTGTATGATACACATCGATATGTCCAATTACATCATAGAATATTATATAAATAATTAATATTTATCATCAGTTTCATTCGTTTTCACTGTTTTTTCATATGTCGAATAGATAACGTTTATAACTGTTAGAGGCATAATTTTCTCTCGTCGCACTGTAGCTAAAATTTATCTCGTGGATGTTACACTTGGTTACTGATGCTCCAGCTAATCGTCCCCCACAATCTGTCCTCTTTGGAAATCTGTTAGGTCTTTCATTGCACGTCCACCTTGGCCTTTGAATGCAAATAAGAAGAGTGTACTGCTCGTAAACAACCTGCATTGATGCCTAGTCCGTACGGAACACGCAAGCCCAGCAACACACGTCCTTTACCTGCGTTGTTGACCGTCAAACATAACCACCCGTTACAAATGCTGTTCACATTATTTTGCCTATCCCCTATTGTTGTGAGTGCCTTATGTGAGAGCTAAGTTAATTCCAAAGTGGGCACATTATTTGTGTTCGTATGGTGGGTGCTTTCTTAACCAAGTAGCTGAAGTGTTTTATGTATCAAGTGGCACCGAACATTTATACCGCATACAGGGAAATAGGAAAAACAACATCCACAAAGCCACAAAGTGTGTGTTGAATGATCGTTCCAGATGGCCACCGAAGAGGACTGTGACGAAAAATAAGAGGACGACAGCTGCAAAACTCATTACGGAACTGAATGTCCCACTCGTGAACCTTTTCAGGACCAAAACAACAAAACGGCACGAAGGGGGCTCCATAACCAGAGAACTGCAGAATGAGCTGACAATCCAAAATCACTCATCAATTATGCAAACGCCTGTATCACGAAATCGTGGTGCTGAAGCCTTAAAACCTCGATCATGGAAAATTTGGAGAAAGTCATTTTGTCGGGTGAGTGTTGTTGCATACTGTCTCTAACTTCTGGACAAGTTTACGCTCCAAGAGCGAAAAATGACAGGGTTTTGGTGATAATTTGGGCAGCCCAGACATCCCGTGATATTCCATGGACCTCATGTTTACTCTGCAAGGTTGCATTACTGCCAGGAATTACGTGACCACTTTGGCTGATCAGGTCCGTCCCACGGCACAGTGGTTGTTCCAACGGTGAAGCTGTGTTCCGAGACGACAGGGCTGCTGCTCACACAGCTCGCAGGACTAGTGTTTTGAGCACGAGGATGAATTACCGCGTCTCCCTGGCCACCACAGCCACCAGATCTCAATATTATTTAGCCTTTGTGGTCTACTTTGGAAAGACGGTGCGCATTCATGCACATTCCGTCATAGTTACCTGCACTTGCAGTGTTTTGCGGGAAGAATGGTATAAGATTCCCTTGAGAACCTTACAGGGCAAGTATTTATCCAGTCTGAGATGACTGGGAACGGTTATGAGGGCCAATGGTTTTTTTTACACCGTATTAGGCATATTTTTGTCCACCTGCAGTATATGGAAGTAAAACATGGACCATAAGCACTGCAGACGAGAGCCGAAGCTTTTGGAATGTGCTATTATGAAGGAGTGCTGTACCCTAGGTGGGAGGGCTGAGTATGTGCTGAAGAACTGCTGAACCGTCATGGGGCTAAAAATTCTTAGGGATAATGAGACTGACATAAATGATCTGTTGATATGTAGAGTTTTTCGAGGATAAGGGCAATGCTGCACACATCCTTAAGTCCCTTATTCGCACCCATGGATCTTTTATCGGTCTATACTAAAATCTTGTGAAGCATTAAGTGAAGGCGGAGGTGGACTAATTCAACAAATTACTACGTCTATTTTTTTCGTGCTAAAATTAATTTAAACATTACTCTTGAAGGAAAACTTTGATTTATCCTTCTACTCGCCTTACAAGTCGAGTGAAAACTGTTTTTGCAAGTCCTTGAAGAAAAAGTGGGTGGCACTGCTGAATGAAACTGACAGCCTCTCGAAGGTTCCTGGCGAATTACTGGGCATTTTCTCGTCCTTAAGTTGAATATTTCCTTACATTATCCTTCTAGCGGGTGCAAAAAAAGTTGGATACACTATTGTCTATAACAAATAAAGCGCTAAGGGTGCCAAACGTGGTTAGTTATCAAGTATTTTACTGACACGCCAGTTCTTGATGACATTGTACTCCTAGTGTATAACGTTCTCTTGATGACAATGGCACGTTTTCATAATCGAGTGTACAATAGGAGGGAGAAAGTAGGGAAAAGGAAAGTAACACTGACGGTAAGTTGTGATGTTGTAGTGAAGGAAGCAATGGGTTCTTCTGCTAAATAACACATGCCTGACCATAGCCCAGGGACACTTTCTAGCAAACAGGTGATTGGTGTAGGTGATAGATTTTGTGAATATGGAGTGACAATGATAATATGAATGAAGTACTGAACAGTGGATTGTTGTCTTCTGTGGTAAACGAAAGTATTTTGTACAAAATGTGTACGAATTTAGGAGTGTAACTGGAAATGACAAAGCACTTTGGCTTAGATTGTGAGATAAAACTAATATGCACACGTCGCAAGTACAAAGCGACCTTCTGTAATTCACATAGCAATCTTTCTGGTGTAAACGGCAATCTAAAGTGTTCGATGTGGAATTTCGACTTGTTTATGGCCTTTGGTATCATGAACTTGCCATCACTTTCAAGCAAATTTGGGTACTATTGTGAACTGGTAGGATCCCATATTGAAGATCTGGCTGTAAAAATAATAAAGACAGCGGTGGAGGAATCCGTAGATATGAATGGTGGCTCTAGGGAGTCGACAGCGGTATTATACGGATATTGGCGAAAGAGAGGCCATAAATCTCTAAACGTGGTTGTAGCTGCTAGTAGAGGCGATAGTGCAATAATGATAGACGTTGCGATGTTTCCAAAACATTGTAGGTGCAAAAATAAAATCAACGGAGAGCAGAGAAAAATTTGCGAGGCACGTTTTAAGGGGATCAAGTGAATAATCGAAGCGAAAACAGTGAAATAAATCTCTGAATAATCATTACCCAGATACAATATTGGGTGCAAATACTTTGTTGGTGATAGTGAATCCAACGGTTCCAAGACTATAGGCGAACTGAAATGATATGGAAATAAGCCTAAATTGAAAAATTGGAATACACAGGACACATGCAAAAGGGCATGGGTGCACGGCTTCGAATGCTCAAGGAAACGTGGGGTTCAAGTAAGCTCAGTGAAAGTTAATGGCAGGGAGAGCCACGCTTACTGATGAAGCGATTGAACGTCCAGAGATACTATGGGTACGCAGCAAGACAGAGTACTACTAATGCTGGTCATACGAGTGATGCAGTGAGAGCATTGTTCCTTCACGCTGTATCTTCCAAAGAATGTCCTTAAGATAGCTGTGGTGTCACCGCCAGACACCACACTTGCTAGGTGGTAGCCTTTAAATCGGCCGCGGTCCGTTAGTATACGTCGGACTCGCGTGTCGCCACTATCAGTGATTGCAGACCGAGCGCCGCCACACGGCAGGTCTCGAGACACTTCCTACCACTCGCCCCAGTTGTACAGCCGACTTTGCTAGCGATGGTTCACTGTCTACAAACGCTCTCATTTGCCGAGACGATAGTTAGCATACCCTTCAGCTACGTCATTTGCTACGACCTAGCAAGGCGCCATTACGTTACTATTGATGATGTAAAACATGTACCGTCAAGACCGATGTTCACCAATTATGGATTAAAGTTAAGTATTCCAGAAGCTACGTACCTTTTTTGCTAGTCTCAATTCCTTGTCCTGTTCCAGACCTCACGCCAGCCTGCGTGAGCTTAAACGCGTGCCTTTCGGCTTCCTTATAGTGGGTAGCCTGTGCCCAAAAGACTACTGCCGCAAATATATTGACAAAAAAGCATTACGATCACAAACACTCTTTGCCTGTAGCTGCGACATGCTCAATAAAACTATTTTATCGTGACTTGACGCTGCCAGAACAGTTACAAAATGTCTGCACGGAAAAACGAAGAATCCTAATGAGAGTGTTAACAATCTAATTTGGTCAGCGACTCCTGAAAGAGTGCGTGTGTGTGGGTATCAAAGCACTGCACTTTGGCATTTATGATGCAATAGAAACCTATAGCCAAGGAAACAGTGTGAAGCTTGAAGTATTGAAAGGATTAGGATTTCCAGCTGGAGTGAACACTGCGTGAGCACAGAGAAGTATTGTCAGAGAGAGGATGAGGGGAGCACGAAGAAGAGAGAGGGGCATGCAATATTGTGGAATGACAGCACAGAAAAGAAGAAGAAAAGGTAAGCTCTTCGAGGATGAAGAAGAACACCCTGACATTCCATCCTAGAGTGCAGGAATGTATTGATAAACTATGGAGACAATTTCACGAGAATTAGATTTTTTTTTTATTTGAGGAACATTTTCTCAACGAAAACTCAAGATAGCCAGGTGAAATTTATATAAACGAGGATAATCCCGAAAGTAAGGTCTCCTATTTTTTTTATAAGTACATAGACTAATTCTGCAATGGCTTACATCAGTTTACAGCTTGAACATTTAGCTATTTTTCGACATAATCACCACTTCTGTCGCTGCATTTTTGTAGACGCAGTTTTTGTATGCCCAGCTCGCCGCCATGCTGTTTAGAAAGTTATGAACCTCTTCTTTCACCTCGTCGTCGGAGCTGAATCGCTGGGACCACAATTAACGCTGACAGGTACTGTGAGACTCTGAAAAAATTCAAACGGGCAATTCAGAACCGGAGAAGAGGAATGTTGAGCAAGGGCGTACACATTCTCCATGACAACGCTCGCCCAAATATCGCTCGGCGAACCGTTGCTCTCCTGCAACAGTTTCAGTGGAACACAATCACCCACCAACCCTATAGTCCTGACTTGGCGCCCAGTGACTGTTTCCTAGGTTAAAAGAACGTTTGACCGGAAAGCTATTCAGCTCCGACAACGAGGTGAAAGAAGAGGTTCATAACTTTCTGATCAACATGGCGGCGAGCTGGTATGACATGGGCATACAAAAACTGCCACAGCGTCTACAAAAATGTGAGCCGTTGGAAATAATTCAAATCCGTTACTGCTAGCAACACATACAGGTCGGGGATTGCCTCCATTTTATTTATCAGTCTGCGTAGGCCGTTTTTAATGCGGTTTCTTGGCACCAACGAGATGGCTCTTCCCCGGCAGTAGTGAACGGATCGACGGTCATCCACGCCTGACTTCCGCAGGAGTCACTGCCCGCGGCCCTGGGCAGGTAGCATCGACAGAGACGCATTTCGTCATAAACATAGCGGCTACTGTGCTCTTATATCAGGTATGTGCAGCCTCTTTTCCCAGCACTCATTGTTAGCCTGTTGCTCTCAATTTGAATCACGGTGGTTGGAAGTTAATTCGTCTTCGGAGAATATATTTACTGAAAGACGATGTTCGATCTCATATGGTCGCATGTTTTACCTTAGAAAGTTATGAACCTCTTCTTTCACCTCGTCGTCGGAGCTGAATCGTTGGGACCACAATTATTGTGACCTCTGTGAGTATATGACTTTGTATGTATGAAGAGTTTATTTTGGCTGCACTGTGGCCATTACTCAATCTCGTTTGTGTGTGACGAGGAGGTGTATACTTGGGATTATTTCCGCATCTGTTTATGAATATATACTAAGATGGTATCTGTTCTTTCGGATATGTCCGAAAGAACAGATACCATCGGTGACCATGCAGCTCGTTAGAATGAAATTACAATGAAATGAACACCCTTAGCTGCATACAGGCGTTGACATATGTCAACGGGGACAGATGAAAATGTCTGCCCCGACCGGGACTCGAACCCGGGATCTGCCCCTTACATAGCAGACGCTCTATCCATCTGAGCCACCGAGGACACAGAGCATAACGCGACTGCAGGGATTTATCTTCGA
The DNA here is from genome assembly GCF_023864345.2 of Schistocerca serialis cubense. Classification (NCBI taxonomy): domain Eukaryota; kingdom Metazoa; phylum Arthropoda; class Insecta; order Orthoptera; family Acrididae; genus Schistocerca; species Schistocerca serialis. Next base: position 150,864,686 of record NC_064643.1, read on the forward strand.
CACGCCTCCCGCGAAACCCACATTCTCAACGTATTGTCCCGCAATACATTCGTAGTGCCCCCGCCCACTATACTCATTACTCGCGGCGCGTTCCCGATTCCCGATTCCCGTAAGAGTTCTGGCACTATCTGTGCATTCGCACAGAAGAAGAAGATGGTCAAGTGGCCGGTGAGCCTTAACTAACTATATATATATATATATATATATATATATATATATATATATATATATATATATATGGTGTTACAAAAAGGTACGGCCAAACTTTCAGGAAACATTCCTCACACACAAAGAAAGAAAACATGTTATGTGGACATGTGTCCGGAAACGCTTACTTTCCATGTTAGAGCTCATTTTATTACTTCTCTTCAAATCACATTAATCATGGAATGGAAACACACAGCAACAGAACGTACCAGCGTGACTTCACTTTCTTACAGGAAATGTTCAAAATGTCCTCCGTTAGCGAGGATACATGCATTCACCCTCCGTCGCATGGAATCCCTGATGCGCTGACGCAGACCTTGTGTCAAAGCCGTCCACAATACGAGCACGAAGAGTCTCTGCATTTGGTACCGGGGTTGCGTAGACAAGAGCTTTCAAATGCCCCCATAAATGAAAGTCAAGACGGTTGAGGTCAGGAGAGCGTGGAGGCTATGGAATTGGTCCGCCTCTACCAATCCATCGGTCACCGAATCTGTTGTTGAGAAGCGTACGAGCACTTCGACTTTAATGTCCAGGAGCTCCATCGTGCATGAACCACATGTTGTGTCGTAAAGGCACATGTTCTAGTAGCACAGGTAGAGTATCCCGTATGAAATCATGATAACGTGCTCCATTGAGCGTCCATACTCACGAAACTAAAATGAGCTCTAACATGGAAATTAAGCGTTTTCGGACACATGTCCACGTAACATCTTTTCTTTATTTGTGTGTGAGGAATGTTTCCTGAAAGTTTGGCCGTACCTTTTTGTAACACACTGTATATATATTAAGATGGTATCTGTTCTTTCGGACATGTCCGAAAGAACAGATACCATCGGTGACCATGCAGCTCGTTAGAATGAAATTACAATGAAATGAACACCTTTAGCTGCTTACAGACGTTGACATATGTCTTACGGGAATCGGCGAGTAATGAGTATAATGGGCGGGAGCACTACGAATGTAGTGCGGGACAATACGTTGAGAATGTGGGTTTCGCGGGAGGCGTGCCAGAGATAAATCCCTGCAGTCGCGCTATTCTCTGTGTCCTCGGTGGCTCAGATGGATGCTCAGCGTGTTTGTAGAGAGCCGGTTGGCCTCTGAAATAAAAAAAAAAAAACTGATTGGAAGGATCAACCACCGAACTTGAACAGGATGTCTTGCGACAACCGCAGCGACCAAACATAACGATCAATAACGAACACACACACACACACACACACAAAAGATGGATAGAGCGTCTGCCACGTAAGCAGGAGATCCCGGGTTCGAGTCCCGGTCGGAGCACACATTTTCATCTGTCCCCTTTGACATATGTCAACGCCTGTAAGCAGCTAAGGGTGTTCATTTCATTGTAATATTTATAAATGTTATAGTGCCATCCACAGCAATTTTGCGGGAGTTATAGGTCTTTGTATTCTACCTGGGAGCCCTGCGGTTCTCGTACATAATCAGTGTTCCTGCAGGATTGCATTTACTTTTTGATGTGTTGGCAGAAGAGCCAACACCGTGTTGCTAGAGGAGGCCGAAATGCACGCGTTTAAGCTCTCGCAAACTGGCGTGAGGTCTGGAACAGGACAATGTAATTAATATAGCCAATAAGGTACGTTGCTGCTGGAATACTTAACTTTAATACATAATTGGTGTACATCGCTCTTGTTGATACATTAATAACAATCTCAATATAAACTGGTAATGGCGCCTTGCTAGGTCGTAGCAAATGACGTAGCTGAAGGCTATGCTAACTATCGTCTCGGCAAATGAGAGCGTATTTGTCAGTGTAGCATCGCTAGCAAAGTCGGCTGTACAACTGGGGCGAGTGCTAGGACGTCTCTCTAGACCTGCCCTGTGGCTGCGCTCGGTCTGCAATCACTGACAGTGGCGACACGCGGGTCTGACGTATACTAACGGACCGCGGCCGATTTAAAGGCTACCACCTAGCAAGTGTGGTGTCTGGCGGTGATACCACATTCCTCCCCCGCAAATCGACGTACGGTTGTGTTATAAGGCTTCCGCCCGCCGTGGGGAGGACCCCATGTTGACGTATGCGACGAGGTGGGGAGCCTAACAACAGGCGAGGCTGTGCCACCCGCACCCTGCCATTCGGTCCGAGGGGAGCTAGGAAACGCCTGAAAACCTAGTCCAGGGTGCACGCCAACATGCGGTGTATGCGCCCATAAAGAGACAGGAGGGGCCGAAGGGTCGACCTCCATCTGGTCGGGGCACCCGACGGGCGAAGACGCCATGTGGTCCGGAGCGGGCAAGAGTTCCATGTCGTAGGACAGCTGGTCACGGGAAGCGATCGGCGGCGCGTGACCCAGGGAGGCACCCGGCGGTTGCAGCGACGCGTCCACTGCGGGCGTCGCCGGCGAGAGAACAGGCGGCGGCGGCGGCGCGTCACCATGGGGCAAAATGGAAGGCAGCGTCGGTAACACCTGGGGCTGAGGCGAGCCAGGAGATGGGTCCCCAGGGCGCTGACCGGACGGCACCGTCGCTGAAAGCAGACGGGGAGCGGCAGAACCCAGGCGATGACAGAGGCGCAGCTGATTGAGATGCCGACGCACCTCACCAGAGGCCCCCAAAACCAGATAAATAGCGCGGCCGAGGCAGCGAAGAACGCGCCCTGCAAGCCAACCCCGTGAACCTCGATAGTTGCGATAGTATAAAACGTCGCCTGGAGCAAAACCAGGTGGCTGCCGCTGCACAGGAACCTGATGCGGCGGATGCAGCAAAGACATCAAGGTTCGATGAGGACGACCGTGGAGCAACTCAGCCGGCGAGCGACCATCTCGGGGCTGAGAGCGATACGAGGACAAAAAGGGCAATAATGCGTCCTCCTGAGAATGCGACTCTTTCAACTTCAACATCTGTGACTTGAAAGTCCGGACCAATCGTTCAGCGGTACCGTTTGACTGAGGCGAAAACTGCGTGGATGTCAGATGTTGAATACCATTGGCCTTGCAGAATGACTGAAATTCTACAGACATGAATTGTGGGCCATTGTCGGAAACAATAGTCTGTGGAAGATCTTCTATGCAAAAGATAGCAGATAACGCTTGGATGGTGGCAGATGACGTCGTGGAAGACATCCGGACAACAAAAGGAAAATTACTGAATGAATCTACCACAACCAACCATCGAGCATTTTAGAATGGACCAGCAAAATCTATGTGTAAGCGTTGCCAAGGGGTAATGGCTTTTGGCCATGCAAAGAATTTCCGCTGTGGTGCGGATTGTTGTTCGGCACACGCCATGCAAGAAGAGCACATATTCGTAATCGCAGCATCGATTCCGAAATAAGTACAGTGCTGACGAGCAAGTTGTTTCGTTCCCACTATACCCCAATGTCCTTGGTGGAGAAGCCGTAAGACAGAGGACTGTAACGAACGTGGGACCACGACCCTGGACTAATCATTATCAGAACGCAACAGCAAAACACCACGTCGAACAAAAAGTCTCTCCTTGTGAGCAAAAAATCGGGGAACCAACGGATCCTCGATCTGTGACTGTGACAAGGGCCATTGCGTAGCAACAAAACGCAAAACGGTAGCAAGGACAGGGTCAGCAGCTGTGGCTGTAGCTACACGACGAAAATCAATCGGAAACGATTCGACCACGTCATCGGTTTCCGAGTCAATGAACATGCAAGCAAGTTCGGGGGGAATCGAATGCTCTATCCTCAGCAACAGGCAAACGGGACAACGCATCGGCGTTTCCGTGCTTAGCAGTGGACCAATACGAGATATCGTAACGGTACTGCGAGAGGAAAATAGACCAGCGAATGAATTTCTGCGCTGTACGTGGAGGTACAGGCGTGTTCGGATGAAAAAGCGATGTCAAAGGTTTGTGGTCTGTGATGATGGTAAAGTGACGACCATACAAGAAATCATGAAACGTAGTAACACCAAATACGAGAGCCAAGGCTTCCTTCTCGATCTGGGAATAATTTCTTTGCGCAGACGAGAGCAATTTGGACGCAAAGGCAATAGGGCGATCATGCGATCCATCTTTGTGCGCAAGCACAGCACCGATCCCGAAATCCGATGCATCTACCATCAACAAAAGGGGTTTCTGGGGATCGAATGGCGTAAGGCAAGTAGTGGAAAGCAACGCCGATTTCAACTGGCGAAAGGCGCGTTCGCATTCCGTCGTCCAGACGAACGGAACACCTTTACGGCGTAAGCGATGAAGCGGAGCTGCAATGGAAGAGGCGTGGCGCACATATCTGTTATAGTAATTGATTTTTCCCAGCACACTCTGTAGCTGCTTCAAATTCTGTGGCGAAGGCAAGTCGTATATGGCACGGAGGTGCTCTGGACTCGGATGTATGCCTTGGGCATTGATTACATGTCCCAGATAGGGTAAGTCACGAGCAAAAAACACACATTTGTCCTTCCGCAAGCGAAGACCATTTTGTCGCAAGACCTGAAATAATGTTCTGAGATTGGCTAAATGTTCTTCTTCCGTCTTTCCGGAGATCACAATATCGTCCAGATAGTTTGCTGCAGTAGGGACCGAGGCACAAACAGTTTGCAGATATTGCTGAAACAATGCAGGGGCGGATGCACACCCGAATGGCAGTCTTTTGAATTGGTACAAACCAAGATGCGTGTTAACCACCAAAAGGCGCTGGGATTCTTCGTCCACCGGTATTTGCAAGTACGCATCTGCTAGGTCCAACTTTGAAAAATATTTACCCGGGCACAGATTGTCAAAAAGATCTCCCGGGCGGGGTAAAGGAAAAGTTGCAATCACTAGTTGTGGATTCACTGTTGCCTTGAAGTCCACACAAAGTCTCAATTTTCTGGAAGGTTTTGGCAAAATTACTAAGGGTGATGCCCAGAGAGAAGCCTGCACACGTTCAATTACACCTTGTGATTCCAAATCGTGTAATGTTCTTGCGATTTCATCATGCAATGCGTGGGGAACATTGCGCGCTCTGAAAAATTTCGATTGCGCGTGTACTTTCAGTTCCAAATGCACTTTATAGTTCTTAGTGCAACCAAGGCCCAGTGCCAAAAAGGCCTGAAAACTCTTCACATAGACGAGAAACACTGTCAGAAGGCACAGTCTGGTTCACTGATAGGACCTGATTTACTATAGACAAGTTAAACAACTGAAACAAATCGAAACCAAACAAGTTCACTGCAGAAGAAGAACGAAGTACATAAAATGACACAAGTTTTGTTTGTCCCTTGTATGTTGCAAGAAAGCTGCACTGCCCTAACTCAGGGATAGCTTGTCCTGAATAACTATTTAACTTAACATTTGCGGCCCGCAATGGAGGTGTACCCAGTTGTTTGTACGTGTCGTTATTGATTAGTGAAACTGCAGCTCCGGTATCGAGCTGGAATGGGATCACGTTGCCATTAATGACCAAATCTACAAAAAGTTTATTGTCCTGCTGACGACAAGAGCGACTGTCTCATGCAACGTGAACTGACACCGATACAGAATCACTTGCGACTCGATGTGATTTCCGTTGATGTCGATGCACACTATTTGTGGTATGAACACAGTCACTGTTAGAATGAGCGGCACTGGGCGGAGTGGAATGAACTACATGAATGTCCATGAGCAAAGGTTCACGTGCCTGAGTATTCTTGGTTCGATTCCGGCGCAAAGCGAAGGGCCTGGAATGGTTGTGAGTGTCCGATCTGAGCTTTTTCTGGCAAACACTTTGAACATGGCCTTTTTTATTACAGAAAAAGCAAATAGCTTGGCGTAACGGGCAATTCTCACGCGAATGTCTAGTAACACACCGCGGGCATGATTTTGGCACTGCATGTGCTTGCTTGCGCGGCACTAATAGCGGAGAGCTTGGCGGCAGCTGCGCGGACGGGCGCGAGGGCTGTTTACTGTTCCGTGCAGCTCGCCCGGCGGGCCAGTTAATGTGACACACAGCTGGTGAAGGTTCAAATGATTCCTGAGCAAAGTCAAGTGTTGAAACACGTATGTAACATAGCAGCGATGGCGAGGCATTGTAGCATCTGTGACCAGAGAGTTTGCGCTTGACCGCGCGAGTGTTGCGAGCGGTTCTCAGTCTGTCAGTCAGTTGTTGCGAGTCTGTAGCTCTGTCTAGTTGAGAGCAGTACTCTGTCAGTAGTCGTCGCGTGCAGTACGCTAGTAGTCGTCATGCAGAGCGGTCGGTCAGTGGTAGCAGTCCAGTGGGATTGTGTGATGTGGTCTGTCGGCAACACTGGTCAAGATGCTGAATGAGGTATACTGTTAATTAAGATAATCATCGGATAATGTAAAGTTTAATTATTGTAACTAATTTTCAACAAGTGCCCCCAATAATAACTTTGATTTCAAAAGCAATTTTACATAAAATTTTCATTTAATTGAAGTAACTATTTCGTTCCACTTCCCCTAAACAAAAGTTTCAGTTTTCAATTAGATTACAAAAGAAAAAAAAAAGGGAATATTATTATTTGCAATGCAGTTCCTCCAAGCGGTGCGCAACAACAAGAGCAGAAATTTGACTAGGTGTTGCAATGAGGTAAGAATTTAATTTTGATTTTTGCACAGGGCCAAAGACCGATATTTCGGTTTAATTGAATCATTATTATCACTGAGATTTTCTTATCACTGAATGGACCTTAATTTTTATGAAGAACTTATACTTGAGTCAGATTGCGATTCTCAGTTTTATTGTCATTAAATTTAATTGCAGGGAGGTTACGTTTGGCTCCTATTCATTTATTATTTCTGTCTTTAAAATTTCAGTGGAGAGATTACACTTAGCGCAATGTCCATTGGCATTCCTAAATAATATTTCTGTCATGTAAAATTTTGTGGGGGGGTTACACTTGGCGACACCCAGTCCAGGATCGAATTTCGTTGAGAGTCTTTTGAGCAACAGTCAGATATCTGCTCTTATTTGCTTAGATATAATTAGGATTTGGCGCTACGCTTTTATTAACTTGTGACTTTCTTTCTACAGGTCAACGGCAATTCGTTGCTCTGTTGTATTTGTGTGTTCCTTTTGCATTGTGCTTATTTATTTTCTGAAAAATTGTGACTATTGTAAAAATGCCGCGAAAGACTGTGAATAGTGTATCGCGAGGTATTATGAATGAAATTACCGACTCAAACAACTTTACCGATAGGACATATGATACGCAGTGTAATGATGACAATCCTGCGTTCACTAACAATCAGTGCATTCCAACCACTAGTGATGACTTTTACCTTAATGATGAACAAACGAACTCAATTGTCTCGTCTGTTAACTTGACGACAATTGATGACGCGGAGCGGTCTATAGTAATGAGCGCTGCCGAGCTTAACACACCCGATTTAGAAAATCTAAGTAATGTACAGACAAATTTTTCGAATGGAAATGGTCAGTGTAGTGAGAGTATGACGGATCCATTTAATTCCGAAATAATGTCTGACAGTGTACATCCGACTGATAATCCTTTTTGTAAGTTGCAGAATGACCAAATGGTCACACAAAGCGTGACAATTGCATGTACTCCATCACAGAGTACTGAGAATGCAACAGCTGCTTTAAGTTTGGATCAATTTATGACAATAATGCTACAGTTTAAGAACGATATTGGTGTAAATATCAAACAACAGAGTGAGAAAACAGACAACAATTTCAAACAACTTAGGGAAGATAACAAACAACAGAATGAAAACCTCAAGCAAGTTAGTGAACAGGTCAGACAACAAAATGAAAAATTTGACGACAATTCGAGGCAGCTTAGTGAACAAATTAAAGCTGTTGCCGCGCAGTGTCATGACACTAAGGAACAGTTGCGCTCGGAAATTGAGGCGTGTTCACAAAAAAATAGCGAAGAAATTAAATCTGTTGCGCAAGAATTAAGAGAAATGCAAACAGTCGCAACAGAAACACTCAGAGACGAAATTAGCGGAGTCGCTAAACAATGCTCTGAAAAAGCTACACAATTACGGGACGAGTTTAAAGCAATGACGGTAGAACTTTCGCGCACAATGGACGCAAAGATAGACGCGAAATTCGAACAGCAAAACACTCAGATTAACGAGCGCTTTAATCAGCACATACAAAACAGTGATACGCGTTTCCGCAAATTTATTCAAGATCAAAACAAAGCAAAACGACAAGTCATGGAAACAATCACTGCACAAAGACAAGAGGACAAACGTAAAATATTCGCGAAAGCGAAGACGTATGTAGACAATAATATTACTACAGTGTCCGACAAAATTAATACCATAGAACAATTGAACGCGGAATTACGGGATGAAATTTCTGACCTTAAATCAAAAACAGATACACACACAGTAAATATTCAAACAGTGACAGACAGATTCGAACAATTAGATCTAACGCAGGATTGCGATGTCATCAAAGCTGATGTTAAAAAACTGAGCGAAACTACGCGTAAGTTGCAAAAACAGATTAATGCGTCCGATTCTAAAACCGATGATCAGGCAGAAATACTGACTGAAAAATATGATGAATTGGCCAGTCGTATTGATGTTATCGAAAATACTAATGACAATAAATCAGACGATACTGCACCGGTTTCATTTATCCAAACACCCGAATTTCAAAATTTACAGCAGACAATTAATGAGATCGATTCATCTAACAACACGTTACGTAGGAAGTTATCAAATTTACAACAAGAAGTAACAGAGATAAAAAACATTTCAGTTAATAATAATATACCACAACAGACGCCACTTTATGAACATTTGTCAGACTCACGCAGCGCGTATAATTTGGGTAATCTACAGAGAGTACGGGACTTAGATTCCGATCAACCACAGTTCAATAGATTCTCTTACGATCCTGAACCTGTTCCATTACACAGAGATGATAATTTCGGCTACAAACATTTTCTGTCAGTGAGAAAGTTTAAGGTTTTCAAAAACGATAGAACGCAGATTCACCCACTGGATTGGATTCAACAATTTAGCTTTGCTCTTCCACCGACTTGGCCTGTAACACATAAACTTGAATTTATTTGCAGTTTTTTGGAAGGTGAACCGGCAACTCGTATGAGACCGATCGCGAGGCAATGCTACTCAGTAGAAGAGTCTCAGAATGCTTTTCTGTCAGCGTACTGGTCGAAGACGACACAGCGCGGAATTAAAGATCAGTTGATTAGTTTGCCGAATTACGAGAACTCCAATTTTCCCAGTGTGACGCAATTTTTTGAGCACATGGTACAACAAAACCAGTACCTAAGTGAACCGTACAGTGAATCCGCACTTATACAATTATGCATCTCTAAATTACCACGGTCATTACGAGTGTCACTTCTAACGGGCCAGCAAAAAGAAAACATTTCAGCATTCAGAGATCTTTTACAGCTCTTGGAAGTACAGCAATCTGATTATTCTTTTGTAAACAAAAACTTTTCGTATAATAACCAAGGTCAACAAAAGTACAGCAATTATGATCAGACACGTAATTTCAATAGGAAAGATAACAGACGCTTTAGGAACGACAACTACCAAAACTCTAATAACAGCCAAAATTCTAATTATCAATATCGTCAAAATTTTCAGCAACAGGAACCACACTTTAGTAACAATAGAGGTATTTCACAACAACAACATCAAAACCAGCCGGTTAGCATACCTAACCAACAATGGAATGCACAAGGTCAACCAGGCTTTAATGTTCCGCCGCGTGCACGTATAGTCCCTGATACAACAAATAGTAACGTACGTCAGCAAGGAAACAACTACGTACAAAGAAGACAGTATTTCAATTCCTATAGTAATGCACCGTATAGGAATGACTTTCACGACAGACGTAAAAACGATGAGCACAATTATCAGCGTACTTATAATAACAGTCGGTCTCACCAACAGCAAAATCATATGCAAGAACATATTCTCATGAATGAACCCGACAGTAGGTACCATCCAGAGCGTAACACGTCTGGAAGAAGTAATAGAACAGTTCAAATAGTAGAAATGCCACAGAATCCTCCTAATAATAATAACACGTCAGATAGAATCTGACTAAATACTGCACAGGACGCATCTTCCAATAATACAAGCACTACCTTTGACACGCAAAATGTTGTTCATGAAAATGTAATTACTTTTGACGACATCAGAGACACTCTCTTGCAGGAAAGACCAGTTATTCAGAAAACCATTTCACATCCTGTTATCGAAATTAAAATTGGTTCATCGAAATTCTCAGCAGTAATCGATTCCGGCTCACCTATATCAGTAATAAATGAGGAGACTTTTAACGAGTGTAACAAAGAGAATACTTATCCGACATTACCTTTAGGCAAAACCAAAGTGAAGGGAGCAGTATCGAGTAAAGGTGTAGACGTTAAATTACAGACGCATTTATCATTTTGTATTGGAGGTCATACTTTCCACTCAAATTTTTGGATTGTTCCTTTATTGACAACAGACGTTATTTTAGGTACGAATTTTCTGGTACAACACGACGCAGTTATCGATTTTCAAAATTCTTATTTAATGTTAAAGGATGAAAATGTACAATTGGCGTTAGAATTTCAGTACTCACTATCTGCGGAAGAGCAAACAATTAACCGCACAGAGGTCATTTCCGCAACACGTAACATAGACTGTAATCCCACATTGTTCACGGATACGTACGTACACAACTCTTAATACTCCAGACGAAGTTGACTACGACGTAATGCAAATGATTTCCGATAAAGTTAGACAAAGCAGTGCAACTACAGACGACGAACGAACGCAATTACACAAAATTCTTTTACAGCAAGCTTCAGTTTTTGACAACATTCCTGGTACTATGTCCGGATTTATGTATGAATTTCAAGTCAAGCAGCACGATACATTTAAAGCTAAGCATTATCCTATTCCGTATATTCATAGAGAACAAGTTAAAAAAGAATTGCAGGATATGCTCGACCAAGGAATTATAGAACCAGCAGTTAGTCCGTACATAAACCCGCTACATATTGTTAAGAAAAAAGATGGCTCACTTCGCCTCGTACTTGATTCACGTCACATTAATGACATTATTATTAATGAAACAGATCGACCACAGACACTAGAGGAACTTTTACAGAAATTTCACGGTACAGCTGTTTATTCTACACTAGATTTGAAATCGGGATTTTGGCAAATTCAACTTCATCCGAATTGCAGAAAATATACAGCATTTCTTTGTTTTGGCGACTGTTATCAGTTTTGCAAATTACCGTTCGGCTTAACTATTTCTTCTGCAGCTTTTATTCGCGGTTTGAACACAATACTTCCGACAGAACTTAAGGACAGAATTACGACGTATGTAGACGATATTCTTATCGCAGAAGCTAACTGGTCTGAACACAATATGATTATTGAACAACTGTTACAAACCTTTCATGCACAAGGACTTACAGTTAATCTTAGTAAATCGCACTTTGGCAAAACTTCTATAAAATTTCTTGGACACGTAATTTCAGCAGAAGGCATTGCGCCTGATCCAGAAAAACTTCAAGCTCTACGTGACATTAGTGTTCCTACGACGAAGAAACAACTACGCAGTTTTTTGGGCTTAATTAACTTTTTTCGTAAATTTATTCATCATTCTGCTTTAGACACACCCAGATTATGCCAATTAACAGGTAAAAACAGTATTTGGTCTTGGGATAAGCAAGCACACTCTGAATTCATGAACCTGAAACATGCTTTGTTGAATGCTCCACTTTTATCGCACCCAGATCTTACCAGAAATTTTTCCATTGCTACCGACAGTTCCAACATCGCTTTAGGCGTACATATTTTCCAGGAAATTGAAGAAGATGGTTCTACAGTAATTAAAAACATCGCATTTGCAAGTCGCATTTTGTCACCCGCTGAACGAAATTATTCTGTTACAGAACTTGAAACATTATGTGTTGTATGGGCTTTTACGAGATTTCGGCACTTTCTTTATGGCAGACATACCACCGTCTACACAGACCACAGAGCGATACAATTTTTACTTTCGGCTAAATTCACGCACGATAGATTAAGCAGATGGAAACTTTATTTACAGGAATTTAATTTTACGATTGTTCACATTCTCGGAACACAAAATGTTATAGCAGACGCACTATCGCGTTCTCTCGGCAACAATCAGCAAGACGTAGCAACCAACTTCTGTAAAACAAATTTCAGTGTCATGTACATTCAGCAAGTTGCATTTGAAAACTTTATTTCATCGTCACTACAGGACATAGCGCAAGAGCAAAATAAGGACAATGTGTGGAAAGAAATTAAACACCTTTGGCAAGATAGGAAAAATGTTACGATTAGGAACCACTACACTGTACGCAATGACATTCTGTTTCGCCGCTCTCATCCTGACAGCAACAATTGGTTGTTATGCATTCCTGACGAACTGGTTAACAAATTAATTTGGTACACTCATTTAAGTTACGCACATTACGGAGCACGAAAATGTTTTCTTATACTGAGACAGAACTCTTATTTTACTAACATGGAGAAACGTATACGACGAGTTTTAGCGTCTTGTAAAATTTGCCAGAAAGCTAAATCAGACACCACTTCACATATTCCTCCATTATATCCCATTATACCTGTTAAATTAAGACACATGGCCGCAGTAGATATTTTTGGTCCGATTCCGAGAACTAACAGAGGTTTTTGCTACATCTTTGTCGCTGTTGAGCTCACTTCAAAATTTGTTACTTTCACTCCATTACGCAAAGCTACTGCCAAAACTGTTTCGAAGGCATTTGTAAAACATTTTCTATCTCATGTAGGGCATGTGATGAAAGTAATTTCTGACAATGGATCTCAATTTCGTTCTAGTACATGGACGCGCATGTTACGAGCTAGAAACATTTCTCCGATTTATATATCCAAGTACCATGGTTCTTCGAACCCCTGTGAAAGATTAATGAAAGAAATTGGTAAGCTGTGCCGAATATACTGCCACAAAAGACATATTGATTGGGATACACACATACTCTCATTCCAAGACGTAATTAATTCCATTCCAAATGAATCCACTATGCTATCTCCGTCTGTTATATTGAAAAACGTTGAACCACCAAACAAAATTAAAGAATTAGTAAACTTCCCTAAATGTCGTCGACTAAGACACCACGAAATAATTGACATTGCGCTGAACAACATCAAACGTGCCGCAGAGCGCCGGAGAAGACAGCAAAAACAGGTTTGTAGACGCCGAGACTTTCACGTTGGACAGAAAATATTAGTACGTACACACTATTTATCCAGTAAATTAAAAGGTAAGTGCAGTAAATTTGAACTTCTATACGCAGGTCCATATCGGATTCGCAGCATCCCTCACCCCAATGTTGTACACGTCGAAACTTTGAGAACTAGAAAATCGAAAGACAACCACCATATCTCAAACATTAAACCGTTTATTGAATGAAGACACTTTATGATTCAACACACTATGATGTCATTTATTAATGCAATTACTTCACTTGACTAATTACTGATGATTATCGTATTTTTTCTTGGCAAGTGCCCGGCAAGGTAAGGTTAGCAGGTCGCTTTTCTTGTCGTTACACATCAGACCGTGCACATTTTCCACTTTTTTGTGTATATGATTGCACTCCAGTTTTGTTTGTATGCACTGTGAAATAGTTAAGATATAACACACCTGTTGACTTTGACATTTTTTGCCTTATGACATCTCAACATCGTGACTGTTTCACATTTTGCTGCTGCATTGTATTATTCTGTGTACATTTTTGCATCTGAACACTGTCAATGTCTTTGACATATTACGTTTTCTGTCATGTTATGCTGTATGGTTAATTATGTTACCATAAACCAGTCATTATTTAGTGGGTATATGATTTAAATGCAAGACATTAATCTCTGTTCATCAATTTCAGTAAGAAATGATGCGTGTAAGAAATAAATTCAACAGAAATGGGAATTTCACCTACGGAATAAACGAAAGAAGATGCAATAACTTCATGAGGAAGAGTAAATGGATCAGGATTAACAAGCATTAACAGGAATATACTACACTCATCGTAGAATAGCAGTCTTAGCTAATTTTTTCTTTCAGAATACAAGGTGATTGATGCAGGCTGTCAGACTGAACTACACATCTTAGTTTTAGTGATGAAATATGCTAGAGATAAGGAATAGTTGTATAATGAGTAATGAAGTAATTTTTTGCAGATGATAATGAATACTGATGAATAATGATGAAGGATATGGTATTATGAATAATGAAGTTTTTCTTTACAGGTGATGATAATAATGAAGTTATGATAATATGGATAATGAAGTGATTGATAATGAAGTTTTTTCTTTACAGATGAGGATAATGTTGAAGTTATGTATTTATGCTATGTAGTTATTTAAGTATTTGTTGCAGTTTGCTTTGACAGCAGGTGTTATATTGCATAGTAGGATGACGGAAAGTTTTGGAAAGGACAGCTATGGAACACATTTTTATACACATTTCACTACCTGTTAATTCGAAGTTCACTACTTTTCAGCATAGTATGTGTTTCTTCTTTCAGCTCAATAATCCATTTTGTATTTTTTTTCCAGGAGAAGCTTTTCATGATACTTACTAAACCTGTTACTTATTATACCTATTCTAGTACTTGCATTTTTTTTTTTACCCATTTGTGTCTATCATTTATAAATGTGATCACATATACTGCCTTGTTACATAACCTTGCTACAGCTGACTCATGACGAATGATGTTACCTATCCTCATTTGTAGCAATAGGTCAAAAGCAAATAGTGTTATGCCTCAGCAATTAATTATCGATCCCAACGCAATGCATTGCTACCAAAAAAATGTATTACCAGTCCCACATAATGTCACTAGTTTATGATAATTCTGAATAATACTGATTACCTCTGAATAGTATGTCACTTGAGTAATGACTTCTTAATGAGACAAAAAAAATATACACATATAAAATAATGCTTTATAACTGGCTAATAACTGCCACTGTTTATTGTAATGAGACTACTTATAATGCCCGTGATTATTAATGCTATGATTGTAATTAGCTGATTTTTAATAATGACTTCTTAATGATCTGAATAATACTGAATGATGAACAATGTTTTATTCTATTCAATATTTGCTGGCCACTGAGTGCCAATAATTAATGTCACTAAATGAATTACGTTATTAATTATGCCATTAATTAGCTCCTGTTTTCAATGATGATTTTTCATGTTCTATTACTGGCCACTGAGTGCCAATAATTAATGTCACTAAATGAATTACGTTATTAATTATGCCATTAATTAGCTCCTGTTTTCAATGATGATTTTTCATGTTCTATTACTGGCCACTGAGTGCCAATAATTAGTGTCACTTAATGAATTGTTATTAATTATGCCATTAATTAGCTCTTGTTTTCAATGTTCATACTTTGTAATTGGAAATGAATGTGACTGTTTAATAATGCTTTGTAATTAGAAGAAGGCTAATGATTCTTACTAGATTGGAATGACACATAATTAATTAACTATGCTATTGTTTAATAATGCTTTGTAATTAGGAAAAAGCTAATGATTATTACTATTGAAATGACAAATGATTAATTAACTATGCTTTATAATTGGGAAAGAATGTGATTGTTTAATAAAGCTTTGTAATTAGGAAAAAGCTAATGATTATTACTATTGGAAGACAAATGATTAATTAATTATGCTATACTTTATAACTGGAAATGAATGCGATTGTTTCATACTGCTTTGTAATTAGAAGGCTAATGATTCTTACTATATTGAAATGACAAATGATTAATTAACTATGCTATACTTTGTAACTGGAAAAGAATGCGATTATTTAATAATGCTTTGTAACTAGGAAAAGAAGATTACTGATTCTATGTAAAACAATTAATGAACATTTTTCTGTAATACTACATACATGGTACAGAAATGTTCAATAACTGGGCTATGAATGCCGCAAACTACTACTGTAATTGACAATATTATGTGACTTAATGTCCTTCACCTTATGAGCTAACTACCCTGAATTACTGCAATGTCCATTTGTCCTGTTTATCCTAGTGATCATGGAGCACTATATTTGGTTTTGCACTAATTCTACGTTGATGTGCCGTGTAAGAGCGTGGTGTTGACACGACATGCTGTCCACCACCGTGAGCGATGAAGACGTTATTATGGTCCCACTGTTTGGTGTACCTAATATACTGCCAAAATAAAAAAAAATGGAATATTACTACGACAGTTCAGTGTCTTGGCTACGCTGATAAATTCTGAGGGGAAAAGAACTTCAAGTTGTGTCACTTGGTGTTGTACTTCTGTGGAAAGATATGGACTTTCAAAACAGCTGTGTGCAATCTAAAGTGCTACAACCATGATGCAATCCTTCCCTTTCCTATCCTAATTCTTGTCACATAGTGAAAATCATTTTTGCTAACATTATTTATGTTCATGGCTATACATTTTTTCAATTCGCTAAACTCCAGTGCGAGTACACTTATGTCACTGGTCGACATGATTTTTTTTGCTATTATGTTTATTTATTGCCAAAATGCTAAAGACATTTTTTGATTTGTTCTGAAGTACAGTATATGTGCACTTTTGTCTTTTATATTGTATATACATTTTTTATTTTCTGAACTACAGTGCATGTGCACTTCTGTTAGGTGTTAATATGTTTTCTACTGAACTTCAGTGCCTGTACACTTTTCTCATTTTTCAATATGTTTTCTACTATTCTGTATATTCAATACTTTAATGCGAATGCACTTATGCCATTTGTTACTAATTGTACATACATTTCATCAATTACTGATATGTTCTCAACTGCAGTGCATGTGCACTCATGTCACTTGTCAACATAATATTTTTTGCCAGTCTGTTTATTTGTTCTGAATATGCTAAAGAATTTTTTCAGTGCCTGTGCACTTTGTTATCTGTCAAATAATTTGTATATACATTTTTCTGATTTGCTACTATGTTTTGTACTCACATTTTGTCTTTGTCTGATATATTTTGTACTTAGTGCGTGTGCACAACATTTAAATATTCTGTAAGTTGTAGGATTTTGTTAATTAAAGAAAAATTTTGCCGCGCTTGGCAAGTCCAAATGACTCACCATCGCTGCCAAATTTTTGCCCCCCCAGTGGAGGGTTATGAAACACGTATGTAACATAGCAGCGATGGCGAGGCATTGTAGCATCTGTGACCAGAGAGTTTGCGCTTGACCGCGCGAGTGTTGCGAGCGGTTCTCAGTCTGTCAGTCAGTCGTTGCGAGTCTGTAGCTCTGTCTAGTTGAGAGCAGTACTCTGTCAGTAGTCGTCGCGTGCAGTACGCTAGTAGTCGTCATGCAGAGCGGTCGGTCAGTGGTAGCAGTCCAGTGGGATTGTGTGATGTGGTCTGTCGGCAACACTGGTCAAGATGCTGAATGAGGTATACTGTTAATTAAGATAATCATCGGATAATGTAAAGTTTAATTATTGTAACTAATTTTCAACAAGTGCCCCCAATAATAACTTTGATTTCAAAAGCAATTTTACATAAAATTTTCATTTAATTGAAGTAACTATTTCGTTCCACTTCCCCTAAACAAAAGTTTCAGTTTTCAATTAGATTACAAAAGAAAAAAAAAGGGAATATTATTATTTGCAATGCAGTTCCTCCAAGCGGTGCGCAACAACAAGAGCAGAAATTTGACTAGGTGTTGCAATGAGGTAAGAATTTAATTTTGATTTTTGCACAGGGCCAAAGACCGATATTTCGGTTTAATTGAATCATTATTATCACTGAGATTTTCTTATCACTGAATGGACCTTAATTTTTATGAAGAACTTATACTTGAGTCAGATTGCGATTCTCAGTTTTATTGTCATTAAATTTAATTGCAGGGAGGTTACGTTTGGCTCCTATTCATTTATTATTTCTGTCTTTAAAATTTCAGTGGAGAGATTACACTTAGCGCAATGTCCATTGGCATTCCTAAATAATATTTCTGTCATGTAAAATTTTGTGGGGAGGTTACAGTGTGTCTTGCCTATCCAATATGTCCATCACTTGTTGAAGGGAGGGATTGAGTAGTTTCAAAATCTATTCCCGTATACGAACATCAGAAACGTTCTTTGCAATTGCGTCACGTACCATAGTATCTGAATAAAGGAGTCCACATTCACACTCAAAAGCACAATCCCTAGTAAGGCCTTGAAAAGTTCCAACCCACTCACTATTAGTTTGACCAGCCGTACGTTTGGTACGAAAGAACGTATACCGTTTGGCAACTACATTGACTGATTCTTTGAAATATGCATCTAATGAAGACAAAATTTCTTCATAGGACAGAGTTGCTACGTCGCGTCGGGGAAACAATTCCACTATCACACGGTAGGTGGACACACCTACACAAGAAAGCAAAAAAGGCTGCCGCTCAATACCTTGAATTCTGTAGGCGGCGAGATGGAATCCAAATTGGCGTGACCACTCCATCCAGCTTTCCAGTGCAGCATCAAAAGAACGAAAAGGTGGTGCAACTGCGTGTTGTGGCTGCGGTAGCGGTGGAGCGGCGGCGGCCGCATCATTTTGCATTGTACGTTGACCCTGGACGAGCTGTCCAAGGGCATCCAATAAGGCCTGCGTCTGCTGATTCTGCAAGTGATAAAATTCGGACAGTACATCTGGAGATTGTGGCGAAGCCATGACACAAGTAAATTAGTGCAATATAAAGAAGAAGACCGTTTTTACACACGTCGCCATGTGATGTGTTGGCAGAAGAGCCAACACCGTGTTGCTAGAGGAGGCTGAAATACACGCGTTTAAGCTCACGCAAACTGGCGTGAGGTCTGGAACAGGACAATGTAATTAATATAGCCAATAAGGTACGTTGCTGCTGGAATACTTAACTTTAATCCATAATTGGTGTACATCGCTCTTGTTGATACATTAATAACAATCTCACTATAAACTGGTAATGGCGCCTTGCTAGGTCGTAGCAAATGACGTAGCTGAAGGCTATGCTAACTATCGTCTCGGCAAATGAGATCGTATTTGTCAGTGTAGCGTCTCGGCAAATGAGAGCGTATTTGTCAGTGTAGCATCGCTAGCAAAGTCGGCTGTACAACTGGGGCGAGTGCTAGGACGTCTCTCTAGACCTGCCGTGTGGCGGCGCTCGGTCTGCAATCACTGACAGTGGCGACACGCGGGTCCGACGTATACTAACGGACCGCGGCCAATTTAAAGGCTACCACCTAGCAAGTGTGGTGTCTGGCGGTGACACCACACTTTTCCTACAGCATCGGCAAGTATGCCAGTAGCCGTCCAGCCTGTGATTTGGAATTCTGTATATTAGTCGAAATTACGTAAATAGCGACAGCCATACACCGATTTTCCTGTATCTAATATACTTACAGTAATATTTATACTAGTAACATTGTAATGTTCACATATAGTGATCATAATTACGTGTATTCATTCCAACTGGGTGTGCTGCCTGACTGAAAATGGGATAGCCCACTTAATCAAGGTCTGAACATGTTACTTATGATCTAGACGGAAAGGGGAGGGGCAGGGGAGTGCTTGGCGCTTAAAATGTTAAGAACGTTTATCTGCAAAGGCGTCGACGAGCTACAGTAGGTTAGCTGTTCCGAGATGCTCCCTCCCTGAACGACTGTGTGCCATTGTATTTCACAGAGGCGTGCACCTCTCCCATCCATGACAGGGAATTCTCTGGCGGCCGTCACTGCTCGAAGTGTTCCTTACAGTACGTGCTACATTCAGCGAATGTCGGGGGAGGGGGAGGCGGAGTTCCTCGTAATCTAGGTCTATATCTGTAAAAGTCATTGATATTGGCATCCACGTTTTGAGACCTAATTGCAGTTATTACCGCGGCTGGGAGATACCTCGACCAGAAAATGGATGAAAAATATCTGTCTGGGTGGCGCTTCTGCTTATGGACTGAACGATGTAGTATTAAATGATTATTAACAAGCAGACGTCGAGTTACGTGACTTAATGTTATTTTTGATTAACAAATAAATATAGCCTACAGCCTCTCCCCATGCTGTACAGTCATAAAAGGTATAGTTGAAAAGGCTTGCTTCAATAGCAGTGATAACTAATAGCCCGTCTTGTGACACCTACTGCACTGTGATTGCCTAAGAAATCATTAAATCGACGCGATATCGGGAATTTTGGGGTAGATCTTGCACAGTTTGACAAAATAAGTAAAGTTGTGTAGACTCCGGAAAAAATAACAAAACAGGTAAAAAATACGTACAATTGGGGAAAATACTAAAATATGGAAAAATACGTAAAATTGTGGAATAATGAGTGTACTTGAGTACTTACATGTCTGCTTTGGCGAGGTATTTTCTGGTGCCTCGAATGACGTAATACTAAATTGGTAGAACTCAAGTGGCTTGACCTAGCATGATTTGTTGTAAACAAATAGACACAGCCTACAAGATTTCGCTATGCTACCCAGGTGCATAGTGAATCCCTCCCACTCAAGTGTCCCGGTTATGAAAGATATGAGGATGTGGTGGGGGTATGTGAACTTCATTGGTCCAGAGAAGTGGGGAGGGGCGTGGAAAAGGGGAGGAGGAAACAGGCTGGTGATTCCAGTGGGTGACCTTGTTCACCCATCATTTGACATTAAGAGCACATAGCGCCTTTCAACAAACTGTGGACATAATTTTAAACCTTCCTGAAACCTTTTCTCGTTGTCACTCCTAGCAAAGTGGACAAAGAAAGAGAGATTATCGCTTACAACATTTTCGTTGTTCGTGCAGTAGAACGGCAATATCAGGTATTTCGTTTCAATTTACACGGTCCAGTCACATTAATGTAACTATTTGTCCAAATTGTGAGTAACTACATTTTCCAGCACGGCCTGCTGCGAGATGTACAGGAAGAGAGTCAGTGAGTTTCTGGAACATATCGACAGGGGAGTTTGGTGGCAAGGGGAGTATGATAAACTCACTCTGGTGCTCTTCGAACCATGCACGTACAATGCGAGCTGTGTGAAAGGTTGCATTGTGGATGAATTTTAGATGCTATCGTGCTGAGGAAAAACACACTGCTTGTAGGGCTGGTCGTGCTCTCCAAGGATAGGTGCTTATGTTGGTCCATGGCGCATTCTAGAACGACGAGATCACCCAGGGAAAGCCAAAATTTTCCGGACCTTAAAGCCCCCACTTCCAACCTGGACCCTTCCGACAGTTGTTGCGGGATGTTTCCTTTCAGTCGGATAGTATACAAAACGTGAATTATCTGAAAAGGCCACCTGTCACCACTCGCCTCAGTGAACGTCCAGTTCCGGTATTTGCGTGCAAATTCTGACCTTTGTCGCTGATGAACAGCAGTCAGCATGGCTGCACGAACCAGACGCCTCCTGCGGAGGTCCACACGCAGCGACGTTGGCTTAACAATCGTTGAGCAGACACTCTTGGTAGCTCCTTGATCCATCTGGGTGGTCAGTTGCCCAACAGCTGCACGTCTATTCGCCCGCACACATGTGCGGAGCAGTTGTTCATCCCAGTGGCCAGTGATGCACAATTTTTGACTCGGTTCTCGTCTTAGTTCCATTTTGCCAAGCACGATATTGGCCTACTGTAACCACCGCGGCACGCGAACAGTTTACAGACTTGGCTGGTTCGCAGATGCTTCCACTCTTGGCCTGAAAACAGATTGTCATCCTCTTTTGGACGACAGCGACTTCCCTGTTATCCATGCCCCCCCGCCCCCCCCGCCCACCATACCCACAGCTAGTGCTGCCACCTGATGTCCACGAGTGGTTATTGCACGATGACTTTAATCATAGACGGTGGTACTCTTTATCCAAATATACCACTGAATGTACCTGTAAAATTTTGTCATTATATGACACCAAGTTCAGGAGATATGACGTCATAAACATTGAGATGCGTTAAAGCTAGATTTTGTTTGAAAGGGAACGATAATTACCCAGACTAAATTCATTCAGTGTTTTATAAGCTTTAAGCGTAATTTCGAACCTCTCTTAAACTCTTTTCTAATTTCATGGTTACAGTCGATATAGTTTACGTATACTGCATTTGTAAAGTAATTTATCGTTCGGAGCGGTTTTATACATGAGAGAACAATTTTTTAAAGAATCTTCGTTTCATATCAGCGCACACTTCCCTGCAGAGTGAAAATTTCATCCTGGAAACATCCCCTAGGCTGTGGCTAAGCCATGTGTCCTCAATATCCTTTCTTTCGGGAGTGCTAGTCCTGTTTAGTTCGCAGGAGAGCTTCTGTAAAGTTTCGAAGTTAGGAGAGGAGGTACTCACGGATGTAAAGCTTTGAGGAGAGGGCGTGAGTCATGCCTGGGTAGCTCAGTTGGTAGAGAACTTGCCCGCGATAGGCAAAGGTCCCGAGTTCGAGTTTCGGTCCGGCACACAGTTTTAATCGGCCAGGAAGTTTATATCAGCGCACACTCCGCTGCAGAGTGAGCTCAGTTGGTAGAGAACTTGCCCGCGAAAGGCAGAGGTCCCGATTTCGAGTTTCGGTCCGGCACACGGTTTTAATCGGCCAGGAAGTTTCATATCAGCGCACACTCCGCTGCAGAGTGAAAATTCATTCTGGAATTTTCGTTTTGCTGATTAATTATTAAGAAATAACTGCATCACCTGACAGAAAAAGTGATGCTCCCAAAAGATATGGTTGGATGTCAACGTAACTTTGCACACGTACACACCATCGGTGGGTGTGTAATGATCAGAGTTGCATTTCTCTGTGACAAGTAAAATTGCCTCCTGAAGGCGTTAGTACTGGTCGTGTTTAGTCTTGTTACCAAGTTTGATAGGGTATGTAAGGGGCGTGAACAGCGTCAGATGTTGAGTGTGCACTATAAAGTAAAGGAAGATACTGCATACTCATGTGAGACAGCGTTATCAGCACCAGACAGAATTTGAAAGGGGGCTCATTGAGGGTCTCCATTTGTTTGGCTGGTCGAATTGTACAATATCGAGCTTTGTGAGGCACTTTGGAGTGAGAGTTGTGACAGTGGCCTCAATTTGGATTGCGAGGGGATATGACGGCAGGCATACTCGTCGCCAAGGTTCCGAACGATCGCGTCTGACCACGAGAAGGGAGGATCACCGCACTGTGCACGAAGCACATCGTAAAAGCTTCACATCTGCGCCCCCCCCCCCGCCCCAACCTACAAAATACAATGAACTCCCACACCACTGGTCGAAGTCTAGCAGCAGGCGGTCTAGGGAATTATCGCCCCATCACAACACAAGCGGCTCCATTAGGAGTGGTGTCGTGACATGGATTGCTGATGAACAGCTTTGCTTGTACCATAGTTCTGCACTACGCCGGATCACCATCTTTGGCAAGTATGGCGGAGACCTAGGGAGAGGTCTCATATTGCTTTTGTTACGCAGAGGCACACCGTGTGTTATCTCCTGGTGTCACGGAGAGGGGGCATTGTTGTATGAATGCAGGTCTTGACTCGTAGCGATTGCGGAAACTCTGACTGCAGAACAGTATATCACCGACATTGCGCATCACGTTTTACCTCTCATGGGACGGTACTGTGGTGCCATTTCTCAACAGGAAAATGCTCATCCAGAGGTGGTGAGTGTCTCCAGGAACTGTCTGCGCGATGTTGAGAAAAGTAGGTTTTCAGTGGGCGTTCTAAATACAATCGGCGTTGCTGATAAGAACGTCTGGTATCAGGTTACACACTTGGCTCTTTGGTACCCCCTCCCTCTCTACCATGGAACCACCGGACATCAAGGTCACCTACGGGAATCACCAACCTGTTTCCTCCTCCCCCTTCCCCACTTTTCTGGACTAATGAGGATAACGTACCCCACATCTTTTCATACCTTTTGTAACTGGGACACTTGAGTGGGAGGGATTCACTATGCACTTGGGCAACGTAGAGAGACCTTGTAAGTTGTATCTGATAAACAACAACCGAGCGAGGTGGCGCAGTGGCTAGCACCTAGCACACTGGACTCGCATTCGGGAGGACGATGGTTCAATCCTGCGTCCGGCCATCCTGATTTAGGTTTTCCGTGATTTCCCTAAATAGTTCCAGGCAAATACAGGGATGGTTCCTTTGAAAGGGCACGGCCGACTTCCTTCCCTAATCCGATGAGACCGATGACCTCGCTGTTTGCTTTCCTCCGTCAAACAACCGAACCGAACTGTTAACAACAAATCACGCTTGGTCACGTCACTTGAGTTCTATTTGTCATTACCAATTTAATATTACGTCAGTCGAGGCACTAGAAAAGACCACGCCAAAACAGATATGTAAGTATTCTCATTACTCCACAATTTCACCTGTTTTTCCATATTTTTAGTATTTTTCCAAATTGTATTTATTTGTCGCCTGTTTTGATATTTTTTCCGGACCCTCCACAACTTCGATTATTTTATCAAATTATGCAAGATCAACTCCTGGGTTTCCGACATAATGTCGATGTAATAATGTTCTTAGGCAATGACAGTGCAGCACGTGCCCAAGACAGACAATTTCTAAACGTAATACTTGTTTTACTGCCGGCCGGGGTGTCCGAGCGGTTCTAGGCGCTACAGTCTGGAAGCGCGCGACCACTACGGTCGCAGGTTCGAATCCTGCCTCGGGGATGGATGTGTGTGATGTCCTTAGGTTAGTTAGGTTTAAATAGTTCTAAGTTCTAGGGGAGTGATGACCTCCGAAGTTAAGTCCCATAGTGCTCAGAGCCATTTGAACCATTTTTTTGGAACTTGTTTTACTGTGCTAAACTTTTAACATAAATTTTATACCTCTTGATGACTAGAATATGACAGCATTTAATATTTTAAAAAGTAAATAATTACGTGAAATATTAAAAAAAACATATTTTTGAAGGTCTTGGAAGCCGTTAGATAGGCGATCTGGAACTGGGACGGTGCACCATGAACCGGGTTAGCTGTTTAGCGATACAGATACTGTCCTCGGAAAAGAGGCCACTATAATTACGAGTGACCTCTGGTAACGCACTACAAAACATCTCTCGCCCGCAGCAAGTGGCCACGTAGGGAACGAGGGCCCGACGGCGCGTCAGAAAACTGTCGCAGACACGTGACGTCACGCCGGCTGACCACTGTAGTGGTGCCATGTAAACAGAGGCCGGTCTGGGCAGACACGCTGGATGCGGCCGCTGAACAAACGCCGAATCCGGGTCTCGCGCGCGCGAAGGGGCCACACAGTTGTCGTTATTTGTGTCACGTAGCGGCAATCGAAATGCCCGTCGCTCCCGATGACTGCGTGCACTTATTCGCCTGGTTCCGTTGCACTGTTTCTTGCACGTCGGAATGGAAACTCTATGAAAATCAGGCATGTGATGCACGTTGCGTGGAAGGTAAGCTAGAAACTGCAAATTAGGGTTGCTGATTGTGTGAATGTACAGAATCTACTACTCGCTACGAAAGCTTTCTTCCACTGTTGCAAGACATGTTTCAGTGATTGCAGGTGGCCACAGTGATTCCGATCCGAGGTATTCTTTCGGTACTAGCAACTATGTAGATTCAACTGAATTCTTCCATCTGCTACGGCGATTGCTGCACACTTTTTCAACACAAGGGGCTCATTTTAAGTTTATTACAGAAAAAAATACGAGCCGGTTTGTAAAGTGGAGAATCGAACGTAATTATAGGAGGCTTGAATGATCATGGTCTTGGATCCATTAACTGAGAATTGTAGCAAAGTACACAGTTAGTGACTCAAGGAATATACACTGGGTGAAGTGATACCTCCAAATATCGTGCCTGACGTCCCCTTGCCCAGCTTAGTGCAGCGACTCGAGGTGGTATGGACTCAACAAGTCGTTGGAAGGCTCAGCAGAACTATTGAGCCATGCTCCCTCTATACACACACATGCACTCCGTCTTCAAGCCACAAGTGGTCCATCGGGACCATCCGACCGCCGTATCATCTTTAGCTCAGGATACGGATAGGAGGGGCGTGTAATCAGTACTCTGCTCTCCCGGTCGTTATGATGTTTTCTCTGACCAGAGCCGCTACTATTCGGTCGAGTAGCTCCTCAACTGGCATCACGACGCTGAGTGCACCCCGAAAAATGGCAACAGCGCGTGGCGGCCCAGATGGTCACCCATCCATGTGCCGACCACGCCCGACAGCGCTTAACTTCGGTGTATCCACTGCGGCAAGGCCGTTGCTTGCTGCCTCTATACTCGTCCATAATTGCGAAAGTGTTGGCAATGCACGAGTTTGTGCACGAACGGACTTGTCGATTATGTCCCATAAATGTTCGATGGGTTTCATGTCGGGTGATTTGGGTGACCAGATCATTAGCTCGAATTGTCTAGAATGTTCTTCAAAACAATCGTGAACAGTTGTGGTCTGGTGATATGCCACACTGTCATCTATAAATATTCCATCGTTGTTTGGGAACATGAAGTCTCCAAGTAGTCGAACGTAACCATTTACCATCAGTGATCGGTTCAGATGGACCAGAGGACCCAGCCCATTCCACAAAAACACAGCTCACACCATTATAGAGCCACCACAAGCCTGCACAGTGCCTTGTTGACAACTTGCTTCATGGCTGTGCGGGCTGTGTGCCACACTCGAACGCTACCATCAACTCCTACTAGCAAAAATCGGGGCTCATTTAACCAGTCCACGGTTTTCCAGTCGCCTATGGACCCAACTGATATGGTCACGAGCGCAGGAGAGGCCTGAAGGCGATGTTTTCCTGTTAGCAAAGCCACTCGCGTCGGTCGTCTGATACCATAGCCCACTAACGTCAGATTTCACCGCACTGTTCTAACAAATATGTTCGCCGTACGCCCTACACTGATTTATGCGTCTGTTTCAAGGAGTGTTTGTTGTTAGCACTGACAACTCTACCCAAATGCCTCTCCTCTATGTTGTTAAGTGCAGGTCGTCGGGCCGGCCGTGGTGGCCGAGCGGTTCTAGGCGCTACAGTCTGGAACCGCGCGACCGCTATGGTCGCAGGTTAGAATCCTGCCTCGGGCATGGATGTGTGTGATGTCCTTAGGTTAGTTAGGTTTAAGTAGTTCTAAGTTCTGGGGGACTGATGACCTCAGAAGTTAAGTCCCATAGTGCTCAGAGCCAATTGAACCATTTTTTAAGGTCGTCGGCCACTGTGTTGTCTTTAATGAGAGGTGATGCATTAAAATAGGTATTCTCGGCACATTCTTGACACTGTGTATCTCGGAATATTGATTTCCCTAAGAAATGAGACAACGCCGATCTGAGGACACTTTTGATACCAAATTGATATAAAATTCACTGACTCTAATTAAATAAATTGATTAATCGCCCCTCCCCCTCCCAACCCCTCAAGGAAATCCCCAGCTTCCCACGACCTCCTCCTGAGAAATCTAAAGCCCTCCTCTCCACCCTTCCTGCCTCCTACCCCCCTCCCCACCCCTCTCCTCCCCCACAAGAGAAATGCCGGGAAAAGCTCAATGCATGCTGAGATGTTGCTGTGGAAGGCCATATCTTTATTTCATTAATTTTTTTGGGAGATGTGCAGGTATAATCCTGTTGGAAGAATTTTCCAGTGCCAGGAGAAATCGGCTGCAAAAACTCAGGAAGGTGCAAGTATTACCCTGTTGGGTCAAATAACAACACGCCTGCTTACACTGCTACAAACCATCGATCTGTCCCTCCTCTCCCCTCCCATGACCCTATTGTTGGGAAGTTCAAATTTTGCCAGGAATTTAAAATTTTTGTCGTGTATCAAATGTCACCTACATTGCAGAGAGTATAATAATAATAATAATACATTCTTTACTTATAAAAATTCAATTTGCATATATGTTGAAAGGTGGCTACACTGTGCCACTGCGCCAGAGAGTGCGCCAAAGAGTACTATTAAGCCGCCTCCACAGTGCGTATTTAGAGTTCGTGGCAGTCAGTGGTTGTCGAGAGTTCATAGCAGTCAGTGCTTGTGAAGAGATCGTAGAGGACAGTTTTGTCGAGAGCTCGTGGTTGTTGTGAAGTTGGAGCAAGATGTTGTAGTAAAGAGTGTAGTTCCATGTCTTATGCAGTTATTTGATGGGAGAGATAGCAGATGTTATTGTAATGAGTGCATTTCGTCAATATATATGAAGGTAAAATTTATAATGTTCCTTTATTAGTTGTGTATCTGAAATAATGTGTCACTACAGGTTCAGTCAACAAAGCATCTGGCTCGTGTTCTTGTATTAGAGTGAATTTTTGGTTTTCTTGCGTAATTATAGTTTTTCTAAATTTCTTTTGTCACGTCAGTATAATTGGTATCAAAATTCTTGTCTTGTTGGAAAAGAACCGTGCCAGATGTGGACGTTGAGTCACACTCCCACATACAGAACAGTGACTCTTTTGCTTATTGGTTTTGTTGGTTTTTTTTTTTTTTTAGTTGCTGGGGACTTAATTAATTAATTGTGTTTACGAAAATCTACTTACATTGTTTGTTGCAGTCAGATAGCGTAATAATACTAGTCAGGGCCAACCGTTTACGAGACACAGCGTAATCGGAGTTACAGCTACTAAAAACTAAAAACTATTTTCAATCAAATATAAATTTAATTAAGCCCCCATGCACGTGGCGACCGCTGCTTCGGATCGTCCCTTGGAATTTTTCTGATTGTGAAAATTGTAGACTGTAGTATTGTTGTAGTAATTTTGAGTTTAGTGAGTGTAGTCTGTATTGAGTGTGTAGATTTGGTAGTTGGCATTCTTCTAATGGTATTTTTCAAAATTTAATTTTTATTGCCTTGTATACGCGTTTGACAATCTTGTGCAATTATTTCAATTGTTCGATTGATCGTGTTTAAGGGAGACATTGCGTGTGAATAGTATTGCTGGAGATAAGGGGTCATTGTGTGTGATTTTCGTACAGTGACGAATCTTTCGTATATTTTGTAAATGATTACGCGATCAATGAAAAAGGCAAAAATGATGAATAGTGAGAATAATGAAATTGTTAACATGGAGAACTCGCCAACAGAGGAAAACAGTATGATGGATAATGAAGTGGAAAACAATGTAATAAGTCGGGAAAATAGTCCGGAACCATTTCAAAATTTTTCTCAATCAGAAAATTCACAGAATCCGAGATTAACGATAGAAGATTCTGAAATTGTATCGAACACAGATAGCTTTACAGCTATGACGGAGGAAACTGGTTTTGCGGGAAATGTTAGGCGCGGAAAGAATTGCGAACCGGCTACCTTGGAACAGTTGATGGGTGCAATATTAAATCTGGGATCACAAATGGGAACTATGGTAACACAGATGGGAACAATGAAGACAGAGATGGGAACAATTAAAACTGAGATGGGAACAATTAAAACAGAGATGGGAACAATTAAAACAGAGATGGGAACTTTGGGATCTGAAATTAAAACTGATATGGGAACAATGGAAACACGGATAGGATCTGAATTTAAAACAGAGATGGGAACTTTGGAAACACGGATAGATTCACGAATAGGGACATGTTTCAAAAATATGAAAGATGAATTAAAGAAAGAAATCAGGGAAGAAGTACAACCGATTCTGAATTCTCACAATAATAGATTAATTGCAGTAGAAATTAGACAAAGGGAACAGGATAGAGAACAGGAAGAAAGAGATCGCGTGATAGTACAGAAATTTTCAGAGTTAAATTTACAACGTGCACAAGACAAGGAAGAAATAATTGAAAGAATCGAGGAATCCGTACCAAATGACAGAATAAATAACTTAACGCAACAGTGTGAACAGTTAACTACCAAATGTGTCAGTACTGAAACCCGAGTCGCGACACTTACGGAAGACGTAAATAAACAGAAAGAAAAAATAGGTGACTTATCGGAAAGAGTTGAGGAAATTTCAGATAAATTGACAAATCTTAGTTTACATGGGGACAGAGATTCAGATGATACAGCCCCATTGCCATTTGCAGAAACCGAAGAATATCAGAACATAAATAAGCATGTTGAAAATCAGGGAAAATTTAATGAACGTGTGAAAAGGGAATTTGAGGCATTACGAAAGCAAGTCAAGCAGATCGAAGGCGAAATCGTAGGAAAAGACGGCAGAAGGAACTTAGAATCACAGATAGCAGAGGGGTATGAAGAAAGTAATTTATTTCATTTACGGGATGCAACAAGAGAGCGCCAGGCGCGCGAACTTTATAATAATCGACACTCGGACTGGGACAGACGCGGTAGGTCTTTGTCGCCACGAGGCGAAAACTTTGACTATAAACACTTTTTGACTGTTCGGAAATTTAAGATCTTCCGCAACTCTAAGAATGACATACATCCATGTGCATGGTTAGATCAATTTATGTACGCACTTCCACCAAATTGGCCACTAAGTCACAAACTGGAATTTATGTGTGGATATTTAGAAAACGAACCGGCGACGCGGATGCGCGCACTCATTAGAGATTGTAATAATCTGAATGATTTTTATCATGCATTTCTATCGGCATATTGGTCCGAAAACACGCAAGACAGAGTCAAACACAGTCTTATTATGCAGCGTAATTTCAAACAGTCTGAGTTCCGCACGCCGGCAGAGTACTTTGAAGACATGATTCGAAAGAATCAGTTCCTGTCCAACCCTTATAGCCCGACTGAATTAATTCGCATTTGTTTAACTAAGCTGCCACAATCCATAAGACAAATTGCTTTGGCCGGAAGATGTAAAGATGACATTGAGACTTTTAAGACTTTGTTGCAAGAACTGGAGTATGACAACGACGACGGGACCTCTTGTAACTTTTTCAGTAACAGTAATTACAATAGATTTTCAGAGAAAAGTGATAGTGGTCGGAACGGGCGTTATATGGGTAATTTTGAGAATGACAGACGTAACAGACACGACAATAGATACCAGCCCTATGACAATAACAGACGTTCTAACAGAAATTACACAGACAATAGCGGTTATTCGTACCGGAATGATCAATCATACGGAAACAGTAATCGGTATCATCAGGACAGAAATTATTCATACAGTAATAGAAATTCTTACTACAGAAATAACCAGGGTAGTAGATACAACAATAATTTCAGAAGTGACAGTCGAAATTATACAAGAAGTAGTTATGCAGACAGACAGGAAAATAGAAATTTTAATAACAGACACAACCCAGAATTTGCATCTAACAGACAGGAGGGACCTAATTGGCATCCTCCACGTGACAGAACTTCAGAGAGACAAGTGCAAATCGTAGAAATGGATCCGCGAAATGACGCGAATACTCAAAGACGTGACGCAAACAATCGACAATGACTTGCAGCTTCGGCTTCTGGCAGCAATGTAGTCGGTTCAGAAAGTAATGACACTACGACTTTACACTACGTACGCCTGGAAGACATGAGAGACATTTTGTTAGATGAAAAGGAAAATAATGTAGACGCATTTTTACATCCTGTTATTGAAGTATGTGTGGGTAAGAATAAGTTCACTGCAGTTTTAGATTCTGGGAGCCCATTGAATGTCATTAGTGAATCAGTTTTTCGTATATGTGAAAGAACTATTGCTTGTCCTGTGTTACCTATTTCTAAAACTACAATTCGAGGTGCGATTTCTGGAAAAAGTGTGGAAGTCAAACAACAGACCAATTTAAATTTCATTTGTCAAGGATACGAATTTTCTGCTAATTTTATCATTGTTCCATTACTCAGTACACAAATTATATTAGGTATGGAGTTTCTTAACGCACATAAGGCAATTTTGAACTTTAAAGAAGGAAGTGTAAATTTGACTGTTGCTGGAATGCCGAAATGTTTAAAATTTTTCGAGTGTTTAACAAGATCTGAGTCAGATACAAAATGTTTAAGGTTTCTTACTTCTGATGTTTTCGTTGAGCATTATGACGACAATGTGTTTATTCATGATAATGACAATAGATACAGAGACGCGATGGATGAGATAATTAATAGCGAAGAATTAATTAAAGAGAAGGTTAAGAAAGCTGAAGTGCCAGATGACGTTGCAAAAGAAGAGCTGCACCACATTTTAACTTCACATGCTACAGTGTTTAGTCATCACACAGGAACTATACACGGCTTACAATATTTATTTAAAGTAAAAGAACACACACCATTTCGCGGGAAAACGTACGCTATTCCTTTGGCCTACAGAGACAAGGTTAAGAATGAACTTCAGTACATGTTAGATCAGGGCATTATTGAGCCTGCAGTCAGTCCTTATACTAGCCCATTACACGTTGTTCTTAAAAAGGATGGGTCAATTCGTTTGGTTCTGGATTCCAGACAGATAAATAACATCATTATTCCTGAAACTGACCGCCCACAAAATTTAGATGAACTTCTTCAACATTTCCATGGAATTAAAGTTTTATCCACGATTGATATGCGCGCAAGTTTTTGGCAAATAGAACTCCACCCTGACTGTAGAAAATATACTGCCTTTTTAGCTTTTGGTAACTGTTACCAATTTCGAAAATTACCGTTTGGGCTTACTGTATCTTCAGCAGCATTCATTCGTAGTTTAAACGAAATTTTACCTGTTTATCTTCGTGACAACATTACTTCATATGTTGACGACATTCTTATTGCTAAACGTTCTTGGAGTGAGCACAACAAAATTTTGGATTCATTATTACGTATTTTTGCACGAGTTGGCATGACAGTGAACTTGGAAAAATCTGAATTTGGTCGTTCTCAGGTGAAATTTCTCGGTCACATTATTTCTACAGAAGGTATTCTTCCTGATCCAGAGAAATTAGACGCTATTCGTAATTATGCTGTTCCTACCACAAAACGTGACGTTCGTAGTTTCCTTGGTGTCTGTAATTTTCTTAGACGCTTTGTGAAATTGGACGATTTGGCCACACCTCGTTTATGTGAACTATCCGGAAAGAAATCTAATTGGTGTTGGGATGAGGAAGCTCAGTCAGAATTTGAACAGCTTCGTGATGCTTTAGTTGCTGCTCCACTTCTTTCACATCCGGATTTATCTAAAGAATTTTGTTTAGCAACGGACTCATCATACAAGGGCCTAGGTGCACATTTATTTCAAGAGATAGAAGAAAACGGCGTTGTAGTACAGAAGACGATTGCATTTGGAAGTCGTGTTCTTTCTAAATCAGAAAAGAATTATTCGATTACTGAACTTGAAGCTTTGGCGGTTGTTTGGGCTTTCACAAAATTTCGCACATTTTTGTTTGGCAGACATACTAAGGTTTACACCGATCATCGAGCTCTGGAATTTCTTATGTCAACGAAATTAACTCATGGCAGATTGTCACGATGGGCGCTGTACCTACAGGAATTTGACTTTAGTATTGTTTACATACAGGGTTCTTCAAATATTGTTGCCGATGCTTTATCACGTGCATCTATGGGTTTGAAACAAAGTGCTGAAGAGGACTGCAAGGAAAACAATTTTTGTTTGATGTATATTCAGGGTGTTGCTTTTGAGAACTTTATTTCGTCTTCGCTCCAGGACATCGCTAAGGAGCAAAATACGGATCCAATCTGGAAGGACATTAAGGAGAAGTGGAGGAGAAAGGAAAGCGTGGCGATTAGACAGCATTATTTAGTTCGCAATGACATTCTTTTTAAACGAAAATCGGTCGACAACTCCGTTTGGTTAGTTTGTATTCCTGATGAGTGGGTCAATAAATTGATTTGGTATACGCATCTCAGTTATGCACACTTTGGTCCCCGAAAATGCTTTCATAAATTACGAGAAAATTGTTACTTCAGTAATATGGAAAAACGTATTCGATCTGTTCTTGCCAAATGCAAATTATGTCAAATGGCTAAGCCTCCAACGATTTCTCACAGAGCACCGTTGTTTCCCATCATTCCAGCGAAATTAAAGGAGATGGCTGCAGTCGATTTGTTTGGTCCAGTGGTTCGATCTACTAATGGTTTTGCGTACATTTTCGTAGCAGTGGAGTTGACGTCAAAATATGTGTGTTTTACACCTTTACGCAAAGCAACAGCTCGTTCAGTATCTAACGCTTTTATCAAACATTTTCTTAAAGAAGTCGGTCACGTTGATAAGGTTATATCAGATAATGGATCACAGTTTCGTTCTAAAATTTGGCTTCGTACTCTTCAGCGTCGTAAAATTAAACCAATTTTCATTTCACTTTTTCACCCTCAATCTAACGCTTCAGAGAGATGGATGAAGGAAATCAATAAATTGTGCCGTCTTTATTGTCATCAGAATCACAGAACTTGGGATCAGTATCTTCATATTTTTCAAAACATTCTGAATGAACTTCCTAATGATTCAACTTCTTTACCGCCTCTATTGATATTAAAAAATAAAGTACCAACAAATCGCATTTCTGAAATCGTTCCTTTTCCGCCTTCACGGAAACTGCGGCATTCTGAAGTTGTCAACCTGGCTCTACGAAATATTGCATCTGCGGCTGCTAGAAGAGAGAAATCAGCCAAACGTCCTGGTCGTTCAAAAATCTTGTCAGTTGGTCAGAAGGTATTAATTAAGTCCCACCGTTTGTCTCACAAAGGAAAGGGCTTGTGTCGCAAATTTTTTCTGCTTTATAACGGTCCATATAGGGTTCGCAAAATTATACATGATAACACTGTTGAAGTAGAAACTCTTAAATCTCGACGCTCTAAAGGAATACATCATATATCAAACGTTAAAATTTTTGTGGAATGACATACTTGTGAGAAACTAACAGCTACATGTAAACATGCGGAGAGTACAAGGATACCGCGCTGTGTTTTGGCGGCGGCACATACTCAAAGCAACAGTGAAGTCTGCGCGCCGCACAAGGCAGTCGTTGACCGCAAACAATTGCTTCCTACGTCACGCGCCTACAGCTGATCGAGCGCTCAGTGCGAATGCACTGACAGCCGTAAACAAATACACAGTCTAATTTCTCCGACTAAATTCTGTATAAAGCTATAAGGATTTGTTGAATTGTGTTATTATCATTCAGTATTTTGCAGGATACGGTTGTATAAAATACGTCACGCGCCCACAGCTGATCGAGCGCTCAGTGCGAATGCACTGACAGCGGTAAACAAATACACAGTCTAATTTCTCCGACTAAATTCAGTATAAAGCTATAGTGACTTGATGAATTTTGTTATTAACATTCAGTATTTTTCAGGATACGGTTGTATAAAATATTTAAGACCTTCAGGTAAATTCTGTGCGTGTCCGACGTTAAGACGACTTGCTATCGAGAAATTTTCAGGAAGAATGTAATTTCGAAGAAGAAACTAATAAACTAAAAAGGGTAATTATTAATTGAGTTCATTTTACAGGTAACATATTTCCACATAGGTACGTACTTTAGACGTAATTTGCTGCTCGCGATTACGTGATTCATACTTTGTGCTAATTTCATGTTCTATGGATTTACTTGTGAAGCGACGTGCTTGTATACATTTACTGATTTTGACAATTATTGATTAATGAACTGGGTTGACTTGTATATATTATGCATCGCTTGGCTACTATGCTTTTTCACTGATGTCATATTTTTTTTTAATTATGTGCCTGCTGTGCTTATTTATTTAAATTGTAATGGTAACCTGATTTATTGTGCTGATGTGTTTAGGTATGTAAGTTATACTTTGTGATTTATCTGCTTGCGCCTCCATGTTTACTTATTAAGATTACATATGAACATTTATTTGCTTATGCTGATATGATGCTAATGACCTGTTTATTACGTAAGATATATGTTTGCTGCTTTTTGTATGGATTACATATTTACACATTTCTGTTTTGTTGCCATAACTGCTCTTTAATTTGGTGTATAGCAATGCTGATGTACTGTGTATAAACATAGAGTTTAGGTTACACTGTGGTATTAATTATAGATTGTTCGCTTGGCAAAGCCTCGTTGTAGGAATTGTGCTGCATCCACTTGTTGACATTCTGTTCTTTACTGGTCTATTTACTCGCTATTGCTTGTTTTGCTTACGCTCAGTGCCTTATATTTTAAGATAAGAAAATTAACTGCTATAATTCGACGAACGACATTAGTACAAGAAAGTCATAGAAGTCACATGAGCTGAGGTTTTATGGAAGCTGTATAAATTTATGCTAATAGGAAGGAAGCTAACGACATGACATACCAATACTAGGTTTAGACCATTAACAGTTATTACACTGCATTTTTCGTGAGCAATTGAAATAGGAAGTGACACTTGACACAAGAAATACTCCACATGTTTGCTTCTGTCTGCTATGATTCTTGAAGTGGTGTACACACTGTGAAACATTATGATTATTCACACTCCGTTATCGTACTTAATTACTGAGAGTTATTCGAACTAAGTCTGTTAGAGGTCAGGTATGCATTTCTTTTATTTAATGATGGACAAGGAACCAAAATGTATCTTATAATTTATAATGAGTAGAAGATTGGGTCAGATGGATTACACAGAGGTTGTGTGTGGACACTGTGTCTTCGAATTGTATGGGATGCTGAATTGAGGTTTGCATTAGGATTTTATCTGTACTTGTTCGAGGAGACTGACTAGAGGAAGAGTTGTTATGGAAGTGAAATGATATTGGTGCTGAGGTTTATATTTATCGACGTATTATTATAGGTATTGAGAGTATATGAAGTTGTTTGTGGACAAGAGGTAAGGTAAATGATGTTGATGATAAGAGTTATATGTATCGACGTATTGAAGAAGTATTAGTGACGTATTGAGATATGTGATGCTGATGATTATCGAAGTTTTGGTGTATAAGAGGTAAAGTAAGTGAGGAGCATATTTTTTTTGGTTGGTCTTATGGAACAAGGAGGATGAAGAGAGCAGACTAGAACACTAAAATAGAAGGAAGATGGTCTATACACACACTTTGTTAAATAACTAAGCAGTATATACTTTTTTTTGGAGAGAGGAAGTAATTGCATATCTTGGCTCACTGACAGTTGTTCAACAACAGTACATTTTGATCTGGCTTGGCAAACATTGGTCTTGACATGATGACTATGACGTTGACTTAACTATTATTGACTGTTATACATTGCTGCCAGTACTACTTGATACACATGATGAACATCAGATTTAGACAGAATTTCAGTTACACAATTAACACTATTCAATTACACAGTAGTACTTAATGTGGATGAAAGATGAGTGAGTGTGTTTTGTGTGTTTTCCTTTCCTAATCCTACCCACCTATCTCCTAAATATTATTTTATTTGTTGGTAGTGGCTTGCACTGACACCCATGAATATTATAGGTTTACTGGTATTTGTGTATTGTAATAGTTAATAGGATAATTATCTGATATCATTTGTGTGTTTGTTGTGATTTGTATGTTACTGTAAAAGCATCTGTATGTGCATTCAAACTATTGTTCATGCCTGAACTGTCTGATTAGTGAAGATAAATATTCTGAACTGTTACCTGCACTTTTCAACATGATGTGTGACATTTGGTCGTGTTTAATTTCTGCTGATGAACTGTGTGATCAGTGCTAGTGAATTTTTTGGAACGGCTTCTGCTGAGAGATGTGACTTTTTGCTGTCTGCACCTACTCAATATTGCTGGGTGCCACGGATGGACTGCTTCTACTGAAAAGGATGTCCCCTGTTGCTGTGTGCACCTGATCAACATTGCTGATGCCACTAATGGACTGCTTCTACTGAAATGGTGTCACTTGTTGGTGTCTGCACCTGCTCTCAATATTGCTGGGTGCCACTGATGAACTGCTTCTACTGAATTAATGTGACTTGTTGCTGGGTGTACCTGCTAAACTTTACTGGGTGCCACTGATGGACTGCTTCTACTGAAAAGATGTCACCTGTTAGTGTCTTTCTTTTTTTTGTATAAACTAATCATTGAAAGCATTTTATGTGAACATTTGTATAAACTGATTTTTTGTATATTGTGTAAACTATTATGTAAAGCCACATGTATGAAAAGAATTTGTATTGCCTACTGTATTTTATATATTAGGTTAGTGAAAGGTCAGTGCAAAGCCAAAATTTTTAACTAATTATGTGATGTTTAGGTATTAATATTATCTTTTATTTTTGTCTGTATTTTTGTGGACGAATTTGGTGGTATTTTCACCACCAATGCTGGCAAAAATACCATCAAATTCTGGCCTGTGGAGGAGGGGCATATGAAAGGTGGCTACACTGTGCCACTGCGCCAGAGAGTGCGCCAAAGAGTACTATTAAGCCGCCTCCACAGTGCGTATTTAGAGTTCGTGGCAGTCAGTGGTTGTCGAGAGTTCATAGCAGTCAGTGCTTGTGAAGAGATCGTAGAGGACAGTTTTGTCGAGAGCTCGTGGTTGTTGTGAAGTTGGAGCAAGATGTTGTAGTAAAGAGTGTAGTTCCATGTCTTATGCAGTTATTTGATGGGAGAGATAGCAGATGTTATTGTAATGAGTGCATTTCGTCAATATATATGAAGGTAAAATTTATAATGTTCCTTTATTAGTTGTGTATCTGAAATAATGTGTCACTACAGGTTCAGTCAACAAAGCATCTGGCTCGTGTTCTTGTATTAGAGTGAATTTTTGGTTTTCTTGCGTAATTATAGTTTTTCTAAATTTCTTTTGTCACGTCAGTATAATTGGTATCAAAATTCTTGTCTTGTTGGAAAAGAACCGTGCCAGATGTGGACGTTGAGTCACACTCCCACATACAGAACAGTGACTCTTTTGCTTATTGGTTTTGTTGGTTTTTTTTTTTTTTTTTTAGTTGCTGGGGACTTAATTAATTAATTGTGTTTACGAAAATCTACTTACATTGTTTGTTGCAGTCAGATAGCGTAATAATACTAGTCAGGGCCAACCGTTTACGAGACACAGCGTAATCGGAGTTACAGCTACTAAAAAATCATTTTCAATCATATACATTTAATAAAGCCCCCATGCAATGTGGTGTGAAAGAATGTAGGATATCGTCTTTATTTCATCATTTTTGGCGAGTGTAAGTATTAACCTGTTGGAGGATCAATTCATGGAATTCATGGAAAATCTAAATCAGCATGATCGGACGCGGGTCTGAACCATCGTTCGCCCAAATGCGAGTCCAGTGTGCTAACCACTGCGCCACCTCGCTCTGTATGGAAAATGGGTGTGGTCGTGGCAGGCACACCAACCACCAAAGTGCATTAGTGTTGTCTCTGTAGTGTTGCTGCAGATCTTGTAGGATATATATAGGGAGTGTGAATAGCGTCGGATGTGAAGTGATCACTGAAGGACACAGCGGTGACGTATGCTAGTGTGAGGCGGAGTTATTAGCAGTTTGAAATGGGCCTCGTTGTGAATCTCCATTTGGCAGGCTTGTCGAATTATGCAGTGTCCAGATCTGTAGGGAGTTCAGATCTGACAGTGGTCCGAGGTGAATTGCACGGGGATCTGAGGGCAGCCATTCCAGTCGACAAGGTTCTGGTCTATCTCGTCTGACTGCCACAGGGCGGAGGAAGCCATAGTTTGCCTAGTAAAAGCAGTCTTCCGGTCCAGATTGTATACCAGTGGGGTTCCTTTCAGAGTATGCTGATGCAATAGCTCCATAATTAAAAGTCATGCAGAATCTCTCGGTCGACGAAAGATTCGTGCCCAAAGACTGGAAAGTTGGACAGGGGACATCAATATTCAAGAGAGGTAGTAGGACTGATACACAAAGCTACAGGGCCAGATCATTGTCGTCGATATGCAGCAGGATTTTGGAACATATAGACATGTTTTCGAACGTTATGACTTACCTCGAAGAGAACGGTCTGTTGACACACAGTCAACACTGATTTAGAAAACATCGTTCTTGTGAAACACAACTGGCTGTTTAGTGCTACTGACAACGGATTTCAAATTGATTCCGTGTTTCCACATTTCGAGAAGGCTTTTGACACTGTACCTCACAAGCCGCTTGTAGTGAAATTGCGTGCTTATGGATCGTCTCAGTTACGTGACTGGATTTGTGACTTCCTGTCAGAGAGGTCACAGTTCCTAGTAATTGACGGAAAGTCATCGAGTAAAACAGAAGTGATTTCTGGCACTCCTCAAGGTAGTGTTATAGGCCCTCTGTTGTTCCTTCTCTATATAAACGATTTAGGAGACAATCTGAGCAGTTGTCTTAGGTTGTCTGCAGGTGATGCTGTCATTTATCGTCCGGTAAAGTCATTAGAAGATCAAAACAAGTTGCAAAACGATTTAGGAAAGTTATTTGTATGGTGCGAACATTACCAACAGACTCTAAATAATGAAAAGTGTGACGTCATCCACGTGAGTGCTGAAAGGAATCCTTTAAACTTCGGTTACACGATAAATCAGTCTAATGTAAGGGCCGTAAATTGAACTAACTACAATTACGAACAACATAAATTGCAAAGAATACATAGAAAATGTTGTGGGAAGGGCGACCCTTTTTTGGTAGAACACTTAGAAAATGTAGCAGATGTACTAAAGAGACTCCCTGCACTACGTTTGCCCGGCATCTGTTGGAATACTGCTGCGCGGTCTGGCATCCTTACCAGACAGGATTAACTGATTACGTCGAGAAAGTTCAAAGAAGAATAGCACATTTTGTACTATCGCGAAGTAAGGGAGAGAGTGTCACCGACATGACATTTGGGTTGGACACCATTAAAACATAGGCGTTTTCGTTGCGACGCAGTCTTCTCACGAAATTTCAATTACAAATTTGCCCTCCGAATACGAAAATGTTTTGTTGACGCCGACCTACACAGGTAGAAACGATCGTAGTTATAAAATAGGGGAAATAAGAGCTCGCACGGAAAGATAGGTGTTCGTTTTTTCTACGCGCTGTGCAAGAGTGGAATAATAGATAATTATTGTGAAGGTAGTTCGATGAGCCCTCTGCCAGGCACTTAAGTCTGAATTGTAGAGTATCCATGTTGATGTAGTTGTAGATGTAGGTGCACAAAGCACGTCGTAACGTCTTCAGATCAGCACCTTCCATCCGAGAACATGTAATTGCCTCCAAGAAACATTCTGTATCAACCTCCACCATTGGCCATCCGACAGAGCAGCTGGCAGCGTCAGAGTCACTGGCATGAAAAGCGAGTGGTGATAGCTGCGCGTCGCTACAAACATGGGTAATGATCTGCTTCCTGAACCCACTGGTAGGGTCACCAGAAGGCTCACTGGATGAAGGCACCCACAGCTGCCCGTCAGTATTGACCGGATGGGGGCATTGCACATCATGGTGACGGGATTTGTTGCTCTATCAAAGGTTGCAAACAGCTAGACGAGGCGGCCGCGATGGTCTAGCGGTTCTGGCGCTGCAGTCCGGAACCGCGGGACTGCTACGGACGCAGGTTCGAATCCTGCCTCGGGCATGGGTGTGTGTGATGTCCTTAGGTTAGTTCGGTTTAAGTAGTTCTAAGGTCTAGGAGACTTATGACCTAAGATGTTGAGTCCCATAGTGCTCAGAGCCCAGCTAGACGAGGAGGAGATAGACCGTCAAAGGTCCATCCTCTGGGCTGGGGAGTACGACCTGAGTACATCCCCCTCCATAACAAGAGTAATATTTATGCATATATGAGGGGCCGCCCGGTGTTCTTTGCTGCTGTGCGACAGCAACGACGTCACTCGGTCTGCATTTCTTGTATGGTGAGTCTCTTCGGCCACCCAGGTTGCAGCTGAAAGGTGTCTTAACGTTGCCTTGCGGGACTGATGGCGGACGCATATTGGGGGGTCATGTAGTGAGTAGTTATTCCATTGTCGGACTTACGTCTTCTCAGTCCATTCCGTGTTATCATCACAATGTCGGGATCAGTCTTTCCCCAAGATGCCATTCTGTTGCTCTGGCGTCTTGGACTTCCAGCTTTAATGGTATGTAGCAATGAACTATTTATAGCTTCTGTTTTACTAAAAACATCAGCAGTCTCTCCTCGTTGGCATTAAGCCTGGCTTATGAGTAATGATATGGTTTTCTCGCCAGGCGAAGACTTCAACATTTTGCTCTACTATGCAATGCCTATTATTCAGTGGTGCTTCAAGACACAGCAAGAGTTGGTACATACTGTCCAGCAGTCGAACCAGGAATTATGTGAATGCAAGAAGATGACAAAGAGGTTCTTTTCAGCGGCGTGAAACGTGAGATTAATTAATTAAAGGCGCAAAGTAGGTCCGACGAGCAGTATAAAAAGGATTTCACGTCTTTACCAGTGATGGATAGTGATGCACGTGTGCGGAATCGCGCCTACAGTGCGTATAGCGTATACTACGCTGCGGAGCATAGCAATGTGCGTATTTGGACATAGAGAATGTGGAGTCAAAGTGGCTCTCCTAACGCATACACATGAAGAGCTATACTGCGTTTTAGCACTGAAATCCCGGCATCATTAGCAATGGTTGCGTAACGTTATCTGGCTACTTGGAAGAAACACTTCATTAACAGAACATATTTTTTTGTGTATTCTGATAGTTATCAATATGGCCTCACCATGCAACATGGGAGAA
Organism: Schistocerca serialis cubense; assembly: GCF_023864345.2. Taxonomy (NCBI): domain Eukaryota; kingdom Metazoa; phylum Arthropoda; class Insecta; order Orthoptera; family Acrididae; genus Schistocerca; species Schistocerca serialis. Next base: position 150,907,204 of record NC_064643.1, read on the forward strand.
CTCAGACTAAAATACTCGAGTGTGCACAACACTGAGAGCTCAGACAAACATACCGGATTTTAAGGGTGGAAGAAGATACCTTTAAGAACTTAACGGCCTGTCAAGAAAGCACCCAGAAGGGTGGAGAGAAACAAAGTGAAATTTCACAGGTTCAGAAAGTATGTGATTTTATTTCAGTGATTCAATATCGAGTGAAATTTACAAACAACTTGGCAGTACGAGGCCAGTTATCAGTATAAGTTAGCGCTACCTCTGGACTGGCTGCATTCGTTCATGCGGTTCGAATGGTGTCATTCAGCTGCTGAACCCTCTCATGAGGCAAGCTAGCCACAGCTGCTGTAACTGATCCTTGACATACTGGAGACTGGCACCAGGATGGTGTTGATATCCTAGCTGGTCCCACATATGTTCTGTCGAGGACTCTGGGGGGTCTTACTGGCCACGAGAGTACCTTTAGGCTAGGCGCAAATTGAGAAGCGTATAGCACGTGTGACGTGACACTACACTACAGCGCGACACGCACGTGCCGCACGGGTCGCGGGGGTGCAGCGCATATTGCGACGCGTACACCATACTTCGCACGCGCCGACTGGCGACGCTCTGCGCTGACTGAACCGGAGCGCGAGCAACCTGTTATCTTTCTCAAACGATTTTACAGAAGCTATTCTCTGAAAATATATGACTTTTGCCTTACTTGTAGCGTTATATGTCAGCTTCGTGCCCATCACCTCGCTAATGACCATTCTTATTGTGATGTACACATTTTAGTAAGACACTACGCAAAACTCAAAATGTTTGCAACGAAAATTAGGGGTCGCTATGATTCTGCGTTCGGTGCGTATTACACCGTATGTTGCTGCGTATGAAATTTAGCTAACATGTTGAATTTTTGTTTAGACTTGGGAGGAGATCTGCCTCCGATCTCGAGAAAATGGATCCCATGTAGCGCGCTCACTTCCGATCTCACGCCCGCGAGAATGAAATACTCGCAACAGCTCTCGTATCTCCTAAACCGCTCGAGACATCAAAAAGAAAATTTGACGAATGATAGCACACAAGGAGGAGAGTGTTTTGCCAATTATTAAACACATGGAACTTTCTTGTCTGGCGATATATCAGTACTTATACTTCTTTTTTTATTTATTTCACTCCAGTGACTAGTTTTTTAAGAGTTATCGACAGCTAGCGAAACAAGAGCTTCCTAGCATGAAAATAAACATGAAATTTCCTCTTTTATGTTACTGCAAACCGATAATATGAGGTTTTTCGTAAGCTATTGAACTCTGTGACTGCCAATTACTTGTTTAATGAGGCCCACCGTTTCGGAATTCTGTTTCAATAGCTGCTGTGAGATGAGTTGGGCAAATTACATTGTGACAAAGGAAGTACAATTAAACCAGTCACCAAGAGAAATGTGGCCTTTAATCATAAATGGTGATGCTTCTTCGAATGAAAAAAGGTTAACAACTCAGACAAAAACAGATTGGCAATTCTGTTGGAATTTTGGTGGAATCCCCGTAACCCATCGTATTTTTAACACTGAGCGACTGGAATGAAAATTTACCAAAGGATTTTATTCTTCTCTTGATCTGAGCAGTATTAAAATAATCACGAGCGTTCCTTCAGGCGGAATGATAGGCACATGCCACATACTGTTTACTCACCTGGAGGGTGCCAAACTCACGCGTGATCGCGAATAAAATAGTTGTTATCGAGAAAAATAAACAATTGGTCTGTCGCACAACACAATGGTCAGTGTATTGTCAGCAGCGAAGGATAACGCGCGCGACAGGAACGCACAAGCTAGCCATGTGTGCCTTGTGAGATGGAGTTCGAAAGACATTGTCATGAAAGTAGATCTGCCTTTGTCAGCAGCACATTTCAACAAATTAAATATATCTAATCATAACACTCTTTTAGGATATTCCTACTTTCGTGATAATACCGACCATTTTCTTCATTTGTGTAGCCTGTTGTTGTATAATTAGTTTATTAATGCTGATAATGTCCATGCAACAATTGAAATGCTTTTTCTCATCAAGACGAACCAATTAAAACATTGTTATTTGTGACTGCTTTTCGACTGTTTCTAGCTTGCAGTGGAAATAGGTTGTTCACATGCATGTAGTACAGTGTGTCGTATTACATTATTACATCCATATCAGAGTAATCACAGTGAAACTTCTATACTTCAGATCTTGGACGCTTTTTACCACAAGCACAAAGGGATCACACCTTATCCCTTTCTAAATTTTTGTAACAGATCGTACAGGTACGCTAGCTTACTAGGCAGCGAGAATTTGCGCCTAGCCTTAGGCTAGGCGCAAATTGAGACGAGTATAGCGCGTGTGGCGCGATGCAGCGCAGCGCGCGTTTTTGTAACATCACAGGTTCAAATGGGGCCGCGCAAATTGCGACGCGACGCGACTGGGACGCGACACGCGCCTGCACCAGGTCGCGCGGCGTTGTGGTTGAGGCACAGTTTCTCTCGCCGCGCGTCGCCCGTGCGTCGCTAGCACCGTGGGAAATTTGAGGCGGGGAGCGAGAAAGTAGCCCGACCATATACTCACTTCGGCAAGGCGCATATGACCAGTGAAAACACTGCCCATACGAAAAATATTGCCTTATACTCTGTACTGAATTTTAATGCCATTGGGTAGTGTTTCGTTTTTCGCCATTTAAACGCTCCAGCTTTCGTCGTTAGTGCATTATATTTTCCTGTTATGTATATCAGTATAGTTTTGTTCTGTTTTGATTTTCTTCTCTCAAGAAAAGTACATAGTTCAGTAACTGGTGAGCCATTGGCCGCTAGAATTGTATCATACGCCTCCGGGATGTTTTCAGATCACAAGAACGAACATAGGTTAGTGAATAAGGAAGCAAGGAATATTATAAAATCATGTGATATAGAAGCAAGGCAGGAAAGTAAATCAACGTTATCCTCTCGCTTCGTAGTATGCTGACATATCCGTACGATCTGTTACAAAAATTCGGAAAGGGATAATCTCCACAGGTGTGACCCCTTTGTGCTCCTGGTAAAAAGCGTCCAAGATCTGAAGTATAGAAGGCTTCGATATGGGTGTAATAATGTAATAACGACACACTGTACTACTTGCATGTGAACATCACATTTCCACTGCAAGCTAGAAACAGTCGAGAAACCTTCACGAATGACAATGTTTTACTTGGCTCGTCATGACGAGAAAAACATCTCAGTGGTAGCATATACAGTATCAGCATTAATAAGCTAATTATGTAACAGGATACACAAATGAATTAGTGGTCTGTATTATTCCGAAAGGATGAGTATCTTTGAAAATGTGCGGCGATTTGATATATTTAATTTATTGAAAAGTATTTCAGACAACGACAGGCAACAATCATGACAATGTTTTTCGAACGACGTGAACTCTTCCACAAGGCACACCTGGCTAGCCTCTGCATTCTTGTCGCGTTTATTATTCACGGCTACTGGCAGTACACAGGCTATTCTGCTGTGCAGCGGGCGTTGTGCAGTGGACGTTGTGCAGTGGATGAATAGTTTACTTCTCACCATGGCAGAAGAAAAATTAATAGAGGCAGTGAGGGAACACAGAGAGCTGTATGACACAAAACACGCAGACTACATGAAGGTCAAACTCAAGAACCGGATTTGGAGTGATATAGCAAAGGATTTGAATTTGAAAGACGGTAAGTACTGCAATATTTATTTCACAATTTTTTAGTTAATACATATCACTGTGTACTTCGTTTGAGCACGTAACCTGTGGAGCACAATAATGGTACAATAATTGGAAGTTGCTATATTGTCAGTAATTACCAAGCAGAACTGACTGATGTTGCCATGGAACTGCTCCGCAAGTGTTGAAATATTGAGTGAAATTTTTCCTCACTTTGAAGGCAGTTGATGAAGTCCTCTTCCTGTTCCCTTGCACACGAAGTAACTGAGTTGCTGGCAACGGTTCGATGTTATTTAAATCATCTGCAACTACTACCGAAGATCGTAAATAGTTGTGCAGAACGCAGGCTGCTTTTACAACATCTTTCACTGTGTCGACTTTGGTTTCAAATGGTTTCCTGAACACACGGAAACGTGATGATAGTATACCGAAAGCACATCCCACAGTTCGTCGTGCTCGAGAAAGTCTGGCATTGAAGACCTGATGTTCGTAATTGTCGGTAACCTGTCTCTTGGGATATGGTCTCATAATGTTTTCCGACAATGGGAAAGCTTCATCTCCCACAAACACATACGCCATTGGATCAGAAATTGTAGGTATTAGTTCAGGAATGGGAAGTAATAACGTGTTTTTTCTCATTTTCTTGGCCAACACACTGCTAGCAAATACATGTCCATCGCTGAATCGTCCCATTGCGCCAACATCAACGGTGATAAATTTGTAATCTGCGTCAACCGTCGCCATCAAAACGATGGAGTATGTATGTTTACAATTAAAGTACAATGATCCGCTTTTGCCAGGTTTTTTAATAAGAACATGTTTTCCACCGACTGCACCAACGCAGTGTGGGAATTGCCATCTATGTTCAAACCGTGAAGCGACTGATTTCCATGTCTGTGTTGTAGGTTCTGCTAAATACTTTGGTTGCATTTCTTTCCATACAGCGATAGCTACTTCTTTTACAATATTAGATACAGTTCGATCTCCCAAGAGATAGTTATACACAATACTTTTGTAGTTGTCACCGGAGGCTAAATATCTTAAACAAAACGAAAGTATAATGTTAATGTGGAACGATAAAAGTAGATTGAAAATATGTCTTTATCCAAACACTATAAGTTAATACTGCTTATCTTTAGTTTGTCTATCTATATGGGACAACATTAATGCCTTATTAGTTATACGTTGTTAATTATTGCAGGGGAAGAGACAAAAAATTCGTGGCTGAAGCTGAGAGGCAGCTATCGAGGTGCACGACGACGACAGGTGAAATATATGAAAAGCGGAGCTGCTGCTGAGAATAGCAAGCCGTGGAGATATCAAAACCAGATGTCATTTCTTGAACCTTTTATGACAGCTGGTCCACGTGATAGTAGTCTAGGTGATGATAGTGATCAGAGCTCGCAAGCTACAACTAAAACATCAGCAAGAAGTGATACACTGGAAACCGAGGAATTAGAAGATAACACCTCACTCGACAATGAGGCGAATGAGCAAAGTCAAGATATTAATAACAACGACAGCAACGAAGTATCTAGTAGGAGCATAGGAACGGAGTGCATAGCACATCACACCGCTACTTCAACTCCAGTTATTCAAAGAAATCAATCAAGGAAAAGAAAACAGGAAGGCGTTGTAATTCTGCTAAAACAATCACTGCAACAGCGTGAGGACAGAGCAAGACAAAGAGCAGAAGAAAGAAGAGCGTTGGAGTCACACTGTATCAAAGATGACCCTCTTTACAATTTTTTTATCTCTGTGTATCAGCTGACTAAAAACATGCCTCAAAGTTACCAACACAGAATCAGAGGTCAACCTTTCCAGGCTGTGTCACTTGGAGAAGAAGAAATAATGAACGTAAGGAGCCAGACACCTTCGATGTCATCTTCTTCAAATAATTCAGCGCCATACAGTACAGCACCTTTTTCTCACTCTTCATCGCCATATACATCGACTGATTCAGACCAACAGACAGGGTCTCACAATTCAGAACAGCAGCAGATGGAAGATTTGAAGGTCGACACAACTGAATCCGGTTTGTCTAATATCACCGATTTTGTTCACCGTTTTCAAGAAATCTAATGGGACCATCACAATTATGTTTGCTTAAGACTTTAATTCTTTTTTGTATCAGCATTTAGTGTATTTTTCGTTTTCTTTTCTGGGTAATTTTCGCTGCACCGATCCAGATTTCATTAATTATAAATTAACATTCTTTGTTTATGAACATGTATTATTGCAATAAAACACTAACAAGAGAAATTTGGTAAAAAAATTTTAAAAACCCACTCCAGCTAGCAGAACGGTTTTTTTTGTCAAGGTGAAATTCGCTTAAGACCTAGCTTGTATTGCAGTAAGTTGCGTGAAAAGTGTACGGGGTGCTGCAATTCGTTGACAAAATTAAGTTATTTCCTGGTGCCCTCGGCGAATCTGCTTTGGCAGAATTGCAAAGAAAAACAAAAGGATTTTTAATGCTTCAATAGTTAAGAACCACTTATTAGGTTTACATTTTTCTTATTCTAATCCGTAGATATATTCTATGGCTAAGTTCTAGTACATAGTTTGTTAATTTAGATATCACAGTGAGTAAGCAGTTGCGAGGAAAGTGCAAGTCCGAAAAAATTCTCCAATCAATGCGCTCTTTTGCAGTACGCCGACTAAACCATAAGAGCAACAGAACTTGATTCAGTACTGATTTGTAGACCTCAAAAAGACTACTAAATAGTATACAAAAGCATATGTTTACCTTTTACAACAGTCAGACTCGACATTTTTGTGTTATATAATATTGTGCGAGGCACCTTCCTAATACAAAAATGGCCATTGCATTTCAACCGTGAAAGATAAACGTATGCTCTCGACGACTTTTATTTAGACTGTTTGAGTTCTGGTACTATGTACCTTGATGTAGATCATATGCTTTAGGCATAGTATAACTAGAGAGCCTACTGATAGCAAATATTTTTAGTTTGTGTGGCCGGTTAAAAGACGGCTGAGCGTAAGCATAGCTAAGATAACGCCCGATTAAACCAGATTTCAAACAAAAAACACCATTAAAATCAATCCGTTAGTTTCGGCGCTATGATGCCCTCCCTCCTCCGCGCTCACACACACACACACACACACACACACACACACACACACACAAACACACGTAGGAGTCAAACTCATATAACACCCATCGATTCTGTGTAAGGGAGCTGAAAATAAAATGCCTAGACACAAGGGTGCAGCATTTTATAATTCCTTAGATAAAAAATTAATGTCAGCGTTCATCACTTACCTCAAAAATACTGCCAGTTTTTGTTCAGTAGCAATCGGCTCCTGTGCATTACACCCACTTGAATCAATAGCGTGCTTTACTATCCCATGTACTTCAGAAAACTGCTTTCTGGTCATTCTGAAGTAATTCGTGAAATCAGTGTCACTCATCTTGGTCGTAGTTTGAAATTGTCCACATGTTTTTCTTTCATACAAAGTATATTTATTTGTGGATTTGAATTTTTTATTTATTAATGAATAAAGCAACACTTCTTCTTCAGCGCTAGTATCCGAATCTGATTCGGAACTCAAGTCTAACAATAACATCTCTCTTACTCGCGACACACACATCGTCAGTCTGACAAGCAGTAGGCCGGTATTCGGAGTCTGGCACGCGCGTGTCACACCGACTAGGGCACACTCGTCACATACGCGTCTCAATATGCGCAGGACCACGCGACACGTGTCGAACGCGCGCGCCGCTCGGCAAAATCGTGTCACGTCACACGTGCTATACTCGTCTCAATTTGCGCCTAGCCATCATGCACACAGTTCACAGAGACACGTGCCGTACGTGTGTGGAGGAGCCTTGTCGTGTTGAAAAATGTCATCACAATACTCTCGCATGAGAAACAACACACTAGAGGATACGATGTCCGTGACATACCATTATGCTGTCAGAGTTCCTTCAATCACTGTCGACTGTGATCTGAAGTAGTAATAGCCAATGGCTGCCCACAACACGATGCCAGAAACAGCACTGTAGTGCCTCTTCGAAACATTGAAAAAATGGCGCCTCTCGCCAGGTCGGTGCCACATTCACCAGCGACGGTCACCTGGAGCAGTGCAAAAACGCGATTCATCACTGAACACAATGCAACGCAATTCGTCACCAACCCGTGCTTCCAGAACACGGCAGCACTCCAGACGTCGCCGTTCGTGGTGTGGCGTCAATGTCAGGCCACGCATGGGACGGTAATTCCTTACTCTGGCAGCTGTTAGTCTGCGACCAATGGTGTGGGACGGTACAGAATGGCCATTACTTGTTCTCGGATGGTACGCGCGGGTTCCAACTTGCTTTGTGCAACATACGGCGAGCCTCCCCTGTGGTGGTCGCACGTGATCGACGAGAACCATGTCGACAATTACGCGTGTCCTCGCGTTCCCACGCAATTGAACTGGGCGTCACTATCGCATCCGAATGCAGTGCGTGTTTTCTAATTACCGTAAATCAGCCTTGTATTAAAGGAAGAGGGCCTCAGTTTTAGTTACTAGAGAAAATTTTACAGAGACGACAGTTTGTTTCCAGGTCGACCAGACAGCCCAAGAAGACTATCACTGTGAGCGGAAGGCATGACTGAAGGGGAAGAAGGCGGCCCGAATTTAATGCAAATAAAATGAAAATAAAAAGGATAAAAAATAAAAAGATTAAAACAAATTGGCGCATCCGGTAAGCATCAGACAGCAGATGTGGAGTTGTAGCGTTTTAACTCAATCTGTACCACGATCATTCCTGTCACATACCGCTACGTCCACCTCTGGCAATTGTTTGTAGAGACGAAAAATATCTAGATCCACCTTTGTTCCGTGTCGTCATTAAACTGCAGACTGCGACGATACAGCTGTGGGGACGGTGTAAATATTTTTCGTTTATTTTATTTTATAGAGATTAAAACCACAAATCCTTTTTGATTCCAAATCTCTCTCTTACATTACATATTTTCAATGCACGAAGGTGATCTTTGTTGTGAGTGTTTGTGCATCAGTCGAGAACAAACTGTCGATCCTGTCCAGTATAGAGAGGTTACGTGACAGTTTAGCGTGTCCGCTCGTAATTTTCGTGTGTCACGAATCTGCTAAAATGTCGAATATGCCGTACGAACTGCTATAATACGGGCAGCTGGAGTCGTTGGGCGGGGGAGGAGGGGGGAGGGGGGAAGGGTGACTAATGAGTAATAGGTGAGCTATGTGGTCCATCCCAATACACAAGGACTGTTTTGCTGGAAATGTGGATAACGGTTGTGTACTCGCAGTCGAAAAAATCTACGAATGACATTAATATCAGCCTCTGTGATAAGTGGTTGTATGAGGAATATAACGATCACTTTGGATAATCATCATCTCGTGTCAGACCACATCGAACGTAGTGAAATGAGAATGATTAACACAACTAGTGTGGCAGGAAAATTACGTATTTTGTAATTTATAATTGGCAGTGTTTGAGGTATGCAAGCCCTGTCAGCTTCACCTTCGCTAGTACCTGATCGCTCACCTTCCAAACTTCACTGACTTTCTCTTGCATACATGTGGGACTATCCCTCCAGGAAGAAAAGACACTGCGGAGACTTGGCTTAGCCACAGCGGGGGAGGGGGGACGCTTCCGGAATGAATTATCACCCTACGGCAGAGCGTGCGCGGACTGAAAACTCCTGGCACATTAAAACTGTATGCTGGAGCTGGACTCCAGCCGGAGGCCTTTGTATATCGCGGGCACTTGCTGGAAACATTACGTTACGTTACGTTCTCTCTCTTCCAGGTGGGCTAGTGCCATAAGGTATGCAAAAAAGTTTTTGTGAAATTTGGAAGATATAAGACGAGGTACTGGCAGAAGTAGAGCTGTGAGGTTGAGTCGTGAGCCGTCCTTGGATAGCCCGACGACAGAGGACTTAAATGCGAAAGGCAATGTTCCGAGATTAGAGTCCCAGTCTGGCAGACAGCTTTAATTTGCAACGAAGTTTCAGGTCACGAAATAGCCTGAAAGTGGTTCCCAGAATAGTCTGACAAGCATTTAAATGTGAACTGCTGAGTAGTAATGTAGATGCAGAACAGCGGCAACGCTGGGTGGAGGGGGGTTCGGGGTTAGCACTATGTCCGCAACACGTATCCCTGTTCCAGAACGAAGCCCACGGTAATAACGTGCTACTGCCGCAGAGCTCCAACCCTTACCCCCTCCCCTCCCCCTCCCAAAGAGCTCACTGCCAGTGCACAGTCTACCATGAGAACAAGGGACGACAGCGACCCTAGAAGGATACTTGCCGTCGCGTCAACACATCCCACAACAGTACGGTACAGGTGATATTTCGGTGGCTTAAGACAAATAGGGGGATGTTTCCTTTTCAACGGCACAGCCGATTGCTTTCCTCATACGTACCTTGTCCGAGAATGCGCTCCATTTCCAATAATGACGTTGTCAATGGGACGTTGAACGCTTCCCTTTCATCCAGTCCGTCAACGCGTCCTTGTCTAACAGTTCATACTGTTTTAAGTAACTTGTCCAACTGTCCTTTTCGATCTATGCACAGTCTCCTCGAAGGTACAAACTTGTTCTTCCAATACAGCTATACACTGAGGGGACAAAAGTCATCGCATATCGTAAGCACATATACAGATGGCAGTGGTATCACGTACACGGTGTATAAAAGGACAGTGTACTGGCGGAGCTGTCATTTGTACTCAGGTGATTCATGTGGAAAGATTTCTTACGTGATAATGGCCTCACGAATGGAGTTAATAGACTTCGAACGCGGGATGGTAGTTGGAGCTAAAGGATTGGGACGTTCCATTCCGGAAGCCGTTAGGGAATCCAGTGTCTTGAGACTGCAGATTCAAGAGTGTATTGAGAATACCAAATTTCAGGCATTACCTCTCACTAAGGACAACACAGTGGCAGACGGCATTCACTTAAAGACGGAGAGCAGCAGCGTTTGCGTAGAGCTGTCAGTGCTAACAGAGAAGAAATACTGTGCGAAATAATTTCAGAAATCATTGTGGGATGTACAACGAACGTATGCGTTAGGACAGTGCGACGACATTTGGCTTTAATGGTCTATGGCAGCAAACGACAGACGCGAGTGCCTTTGCTACCAGCATGACATCGCCTGCAGCGCCTTTCCTGGACTCGTGACCATACTGGTTCAATCCTACACGTGTGGAAAAGGGTGGCCTTGTCAGATGATTCCCGATTTCAGCTGATAAGAGCTGATGGTAGGGCTCGAGCGTGGCGTAACCCCACGAACCCATGGAGCCAGTCGTCAACAACGCACTGTGCAATCTGGTGACGGCACCACAATGCTGTGAGCGGTGTTTACATGGAATGGACTGAGTCTTCTAGTCCAGCTGAATCCATCATAGACTGTAAATGGTTATGCTTGGCTACTTACCCTTTGCAGCCATTCAAGGACTTCATGTTCCCAAACAACGATGTGCCAAGTCACCAGGCCACAACTCTTCGCTATTGGTTTGAATAAAATTCTGGACGATTCGCGTGAATGATTTGGTCACCCAGATCGCCCGCCATGAATCCCATCGAACATTTTTGTGGGACGTAGTCGAGAGGTCAGTTCGTGCACAAAATTCTGCACCGGCGACACTTTCGCAGATATGGACGGCTTTAGAGGCAGTGTGGCTCAGTATTTCTGCAGGGGACTTCCAACGACTTGTCGAGTCCATTCAAGGTCGAGTTGCCGCGCTACACCGGCCACGAGGAGGTCTGACACGATATCAGGAGGTATCCCACGACTTTGGTCGCCTCAGCGTAATGTAGTGAAAAAAACTGTATTAATTGAGGCAGATGTCTTATTAAATATTTATTTATTTTCATGAACTAATTTGGAGACTTTCGGGCTATTTTGCAAAGAATTCGTGCAGAATTTTACAAATTCATACTTGTAGGAAGATTTTCGACACTGGACGTTGCTCCACTGTCACAAGAAATAGGAGTCACTTTGATGTATCTCCTCGTCTGTTAGTTGTTTGGCGAGTTGAGTTGAAAATTGCATTCGTCTCTTTACTGTCGCGCTGTGATGCTTAGCATCTTTACGAACTACAGCTCGTCGGCTGTCCTTGTCTTTTATGACAAATATGCAAAGTATCTGAAATCCAATAATATTACGCACTGTCATTGCCTGTGAACTACAGAGCCCAGCACCATCCACTGTCACTCACTGTCTGTTACTGTTTCTTCGTAAAAACTGAATGTGAACAGAAACCGGCCAGCATCCAGGATGTGCAGTAAAATTAAGGTACAGTACAAACATCTTCACTCGAATATAAAACACTTCATTGCTTTTTTCTATATTAATATCATTTAAATTCTCACACAAAAAGGGCGGAGAAACAGAAAAATAAATAAATTAATTAAATAATTTTAATTTAATGAAAGAAATAAAATTGCGATCTCTCGTGAATTTTTAATTATTCTCTACCGTGTACCGTATTTGCACGAAGAGAAATTGAACTGGGGGAAAAATTATCCTTTGCTTCCATTGCAACGTAGCAGACACTGCTGGGAATATAAAATCCTGGCCTGATTGGATCACACAGAGAAGTAATGAAGATGAACTTTCCTTTACTTTTGCTTATTTCTGAGCATGTAAATTTTCGGAGTCCCAGTCATGCATTAATATACATTATTAAACAAGTTTGACTTTGAAATCTTTTTCAGAAGCATTATTTAGATGGTTATGCCTCTTCTAATTGCGGCTAATTACGTATGGCGGAGTTCGCCAGAAAAAGTATGTAATTCAATGAGACAATGAACGAGAATTTATCTCTCAGAGTTTGTCTTCGTCTGCGTAGAGACGAAGACAATTGAACGCTCAAAGTGTAAAAACTATGTCGTTGTCTTGCAACGGACTGCAGAGGGCAATATCTTTAAATTATATTCTACTAAAATGAAATTATTACGCTTGAGACGTAAAAACTGTAACTGATATACAACTAAATACATTGTACTAAACTTGTATTAATACATTGTATGCCAGAGGAACGTAAATAAAAATCGCTAGTGTAATATTTAGTTGTGTTTTGCTGCAGAAAAATGTAATATTGCAAGTCAAAGGGAAAAGTGGTGAAAAATACCCGCGCTAAATGGAGATATACTTCAAAAATAGGAATGCAGAAACCAGTAGCCTGACGAAAATGCAATCACTGGCTTTGTACGAATGAATAAAAGGGAATGCATGTGGTAAGATAACTACCCAGTTTTAGTAAATGTAAAGACAGATTTGAAACACTCAACGTAACGTGACATCTGTTCCTGCACTTTCATGTGAGTTTGCCGATCTATGGGAACATCAAACGGCATTCATAGCGGTTGCTGGATAAAAGCAAATTTAGCATGTGTATTATTTGTCAGATCTGAGTAGCGCCCACGCTGTGTGCTTACAGATCTAATTAAAAAGGTACAATAAAAAATTATCTTCCTACAAAAATTGTGGATTTTGTTGGTGATAAATGAGTCATCTCACTAGAAATTAACTGATTCAGTAGCACTTACGTATTCGCGGTATCAACGACGTCAGATGCTATGCAACCACTGGATGAATTTTACGTTGACTGTACTACCTGTAAACCGCAGCTACGATATTCCCTGTATTTGAAATAACTTCTTCTCTCCGCCGCGGACGTCAATTCTCTTCGAAGCCCCCCCAAACTGATGCAGACAATTTGTATTCAAATGAAACATCGAACCCTGTGCAAGGAAAATTGTTTTGTTTTTCTGCATCCAGAATTCTCGCCCATGACGCTCGTACTTTGGTAAATTGATTTAGTAAATACTTTGCAAACTTCGTAATCAACTTTGTAGCCGCCAGCAAATTGTTTAGCCAAATGTTCTGAAGGTATTGTAATCAGTTTTATATTGGGAGAAGAAAGGAAAAATGTGGACATTTAAAAGCACCCAGCGTGCTCCTGACATTTACGTAAATTTTATTTCTGCCAAGAGTTGTTCTGTGCGTTCCGTATCATCCCTTACCGTCAAGAGTAGATGTTTGCGTTTTTTCTGCAAGAGCGTAGCATTATGTTTCATTCAGTTCCATGTGCTATGGGAAAATGAAAGGTACTCCCTTGTCATGGGATTTGCAGCAGACTATTATGTTAATACTGAATTTTGTAAGTTCTTAGTTTGTATAGGAACACGTGAGGCAGTACTCGCATTACGACCTATCTTAGAAGACAGATTGGTGTAAGACAAATCTAGATTTAAAGCGTCTGCAGATTCAGAAGAAGCATTTGACAAAGTTGATTGGCAAACACTAACTGAAATTCTGTCGAAAGACATGAAAGCGGAGCAGCAGTTGAGAAGGGAGTGAGACAGGGCTTTAGGCTACCCACCAGGTTGTTCATTCTGTACACTTAGAAAGCAGTAAAGGAATCGAACACAAATTGGGAAAGCGTGCTTAAATACAGAGAAAACGAATAAAGACTTTCAGATCTGCCAGTGACATTGTAATTCTGTCAAGAGGTCAGAGACGGCAATAGACCTGGAAGATCAGACAAATAGTTTGGGAAGTGTATTGAAAATAGGTGACAATTTGAACATCAACAAAAGGAAAACAAGGGTATGGCAGTGTAGAAAAATTGTGTCAGGTGATGCTGTACGAATAATATTAGGGAATCAGACTTTAAATGTTGTAGCAGAATGGTGTTTGGACAACAAAATAACTTACGATGATGGAAGCTGTGGTATCGATAGCTGCGATGCCACGGCGTAGTTTTAAGTTCTTAGGTTGGCACTACGACACCGACACCGGCGACAGCGCCCTCTAGCCGGCGCTGTGCAGCTCTACGAGCGCTGCTCCAGGTTCTCCCCATCCGATCCCGAGCAGACGACCAACCAACATTGTTTCATCTTCATAGTGGGCGAGCCACTACAGATTTTGCCTGTGTTAGCTTTGATACATCCGGCTTCGCACCTACGTGCTCATCATAGCCAAAGTTATGTAACCATGTATTTATTGTCTTTTACTTTAAAAGCAGTGCCGAGATTTTTACTTCACCTGCTCCTACTCGCTTCCTACATTCGGCGTACCCTTTAGTTTACAGGAGCAGACCCACGCGCCGCCTCCCAGGCGGGATACAAAAGAAGCAGACAGCATATAAAATGCAGACTGGCAATAGCAAGAAAAATGCTTCTATAAAAGAGAACTGTAGTATAAATTTAAATGGTAGGAAGTCTTTTCTGAACGTATTTAAATTGACCTATATGAAAGTGAAATGGTGTCGATACGGGGTGCAGACAAGAAGAGAATAGATGTTTTTGAAACGTTGTCCTACAGAAGTGTGACGAAGAAGATGGATATATCGAATAATTAAGTGAAACTGGGAAGAAAAGACCATTATGGTACAAATTGCCTAATAGAAGGTATCGTTTGATATGAAAAATCGTCAGGTATCAAAAAATAGTCAATCTCGTTATGAAATGGAGTGCAAGGGGTGTGGCAGTGGAGGAGGGGAATTCTGAAATTCTATTGGTAGACGAAGGGTACAGTAAAAGCGGTTGTCAACTGCAGTAGATATGCAATGCAGAGACCTCGGGTGACTTGACCTCTGCAGCAGGTGGAAGTGCCGTTTTTCTAGATGCCAGGATGGTGTACAGCTCTTCATACCGGGAGTGGTTGCAGCGAGGCAGTGGGCTGGATCCAGGAGGATGTCCGACATAACAGTCATAGAAACAGCAATTACACTGAGGAAAAAAATCGGAACATCAAAAAGTAATTAATACAGTGTAAAGAAATTTCTCGAATCCATTTGTCTACATAACGCATAACGCGTTTAAGTGATTAACATGGCAAGACACTAGGTTAATGTAAGTGCGAGATAAGCCATTGCATACGCTACATGCTGGTACATTAATAACTGGTGTAACCGCCAGAATGCTGAATGAAAGCACACAAATGTGCATGCAGTGTATAGTGCAGGTGCCGAATGTCAGATTTTGGAATGGAGTTCTATAGAGGGACAATTAATGCTGTTTGTGGCTGACGCTGGAGTTGTCGTCCAATGATATCCCACATGTGCTAGACAGTTGATCGAGTGGATCAGGGCAGCATATCGACACTCTGTAGAGCGTATTGGGTTACAACGGCGGTGTGTGGGCGAGCGTTATCCTATTAGGAAACACACCTGGAATGCTGTTTGTGAATGACAGCACAAGTCTAATTACCGGACCGACATACAAAATTTGCAGTCAGAGTACATGGGATAACAGCGATAGTGCTCCTGCTGTCATATGAAATCGTACCCCAAACGATAGCTCCCGGTGTAGGTACAAGACAGGATGGTTGCAGGCCCGCAACTGGCCACCTCCTAACCAACACACAGCAGTCACTGGCAACGAAGAAGAAAACAGAACTGACCGCCGCTCTGTCCCCAAATGAGCTCTCACTTGAAACCACTGAAATGGCAAATGGCTGTGGTTTGAGGTGGGTGGAATCCACGGTAGAGAGCGTCTGTTTCTGAGCTATCCTTGAAGCAACCGATTTGTAAAAGTTCGTTGCGTAACTGCCAACTGCTGCTGAAATTGCTGCTGAAGATGCAGTACGAAGCGCCGGAGCCCCACGTCGAACACAATGGTCTTCCCTCTCGATAGTACCACATGGCCGTTCTGAGCTCGGTTTTCTTGCGACCGTACGTTCTCGTGACCATCGGCTTCTTGCGACACTGGTAGAATTCGACCTGGGCAGCCAACATGTGGAACAGTCGTCGGTAGTAAACCGCGAGAACCTCACAAATCTGGGAGAAAGTCAACGAATCCGGAGGCCGAGGTTGTAGTTTCGTTAAGAGAACATACACTTTGGACTGGTTCCAAGACAAAAAGTAGCAACGACGAGCAGTCTCTTGGACAACCTGGTGGATGTGAAAATGCTGCAGGAGCCGCTTCTCGTATGTTTCCCAGTCTTCAGTTTCCTCGTTGAAAGCGGGAAACGGCGGGGGCGGCGGAACTGGTTGGTTGATCAAGAGTTCCGTACAGAAACGTTACTGTGTATCCTGAGATTTCTGGCAAAACTGTTGTAAACCTTGTAGTAAGTCGTGCACACTGTGGATCAGCTGCTGAAGCACTATTTTCGCCATGATGAAGACACACGCAGGCACAAACTCGTCGCCACTTGTGTTGTAACCGCCAATTTGAATGTTTTTACAACAAAACTTTTATTTGCGCGAGTCTACAAGGAAATGACTGAATAACAACGAAAAGTCATAATCACAAAGCCAGTAAGAATTTCCTACTAGAGGCAACAAAAGATAACTTCTAACTTTCCCGCAAGAGTCAGTGGTAACACACATACACTTCATTCCAAGTACCATTCCGGTGGCGAAGACGTAGTCTTCCGTGGAGACGTCCTTGAGGTCGGTATTCGACTTGAACTGACGTCCGGTGCTGCTTCTAGCCTTTAAATAGTATTGGCCAGCAATCAGATGATGGTGTAGTAATACTTCCTGCAGGCCATCTCGAACTCCCTCTGCTGGAAGCAGTATGCGGAATGTCTGTTTCCAAAACAACTGATGTTTACCATTGCTTACGCCTTGGGCATAGACCACCTCGGTCCTGTGTGGTGTTAGATGTGTTGCCAGCCCGCAGGGGCTAACTTGGCGACGGCGTAACAATAGCATTTATGACCCACAGACTCCACCTAATGTCCGAGTGGCAAAAGGCAACAATTACCTGATGCGCGCCAGAATAAATGTACAGGGTGTCCCACTCAAACTTCCCTGATTTCAAAGTCCCAGGGAAAAAAAAGCAGTAGATACGACAACGAAAAATGCACCACATTGTAGAGCATCTCAAACAATTTATTTATTCATCATCAATACACCTCCTCATGTGAACCATTCATTTGTAGCACGAAGAATATCGAGTCTATATTCACTTTCTTGCCAAGTTCTTTGTAACATTTCCTCTGTTACTGTTGCAATCGCATTAGTTATACGATGTCTCATTGTAGGAATATCGTCCGCATACACGCGGTCCTTCACGATTCCCCACATGAAGAAATCAAGCGGTGTAATGTCGGGTGAACATGGTGGCCAGCCAACGGGTCACCCGCGTCCGATCCAACATTTTGGGAAATTATCTATCCAGGAACTTGTGAACAGCCGTTGACCAATGCGACGGAGCTCCATCTTGTTGAAAAGTGATGTTGTGTTGCTAGTCTTGTGTCCGAGGGTACACAAACTGCTCCAACATCTCCTGACCCATTCACTATTTGTTCCGTAAAGAAGAACGGTCCAACAATCCTGTCCTGCATTAGCCCACACCTGACATACAGTTTAGGGCTATCACGAACATATTCAATGACAACGTGCTTATTTTGCGATTCCCAAATTCGGACATTACGCCTATTAACCCTTCCTGATAGATGAAAGCTTGCCTCATTTGACAAGAAACATCTTTCCAGGAAGCTGGCATACATATCAATACGCTGCAGCACATCCGCAGCAAATTGTTGTCGGCGTGGTTTGTCGTTTGGCGTCATATGTTGCAGAATTTGCACTTTATAAGCACGCATACGAAGACGCTGGTGAACTGCATGAGGCAATGTTCATCGAGGTACATCAAGTTGCCTAGATGCTTGGCGAATTGACTTACGTGGGCTTCTGAGAAAAGTTTGTCTGATGTTCTTCATCGTCTCTTCTGAAACTCCGTAACGTGCACCGCCAGAATGTTTCAGAACACTTCCTGTTGCCAGAAACTTCTTATACCATTCTTTAATTGTTTTCACATCTGCACATGACGATAATTTCCTTGCACAGTAATCGGCGATTTTGTTTCTGCGAACCACACTACTGCTTGCGCGCGCTGAAGTGGAGTAGCCATTTTCACTTCATTCGATCATGCTGCACACTGGCGACGATACTTGGCGCTTTTGATGTGGGAACATAAATTATTTGAGATGCTCTACAATGTGATGCATTTTTCATTGTCGTATCTACTGTGGTGTTTCTCTCCTTGGTCCTTAAAATCAGGAAGGTTTGAGTGGGACACGCTTTACTTTCCCTACTATATATTTTGCTGACGTCACTAGCGATTTCTGCACCGGCACTTCATCCCACTGGCTCTGAAAGTGCCAGATGGCCAACCGCATCTACTAGCCACCGTAGGAAACTACTGCTCGCTCCTTATTCCCTTCGCACTGCAGCACAGATACATTCACTTGACGTACGTGAAATAGCAAAACTGGAAATAAAGTAAAGTTCGCTCTCACCTCAAAATAAGGGCTACCTTACAACTTCCTTCTGCATCTACATCTACATATATACTATGCTGGCCACCAAGCGGTGTGTGGCGGAGGGTGGTAATAATATATGCTCTACATCTTCGGCAAAGATCGGATTTCGGAATTTAGTGAGCAGCCCCTTCCGTTTAGCGCGTAGTCTATCTGCAAGTGTCCCACTTCAAACTTTCTATGAGATTTGCAACGCTCTCGCGATGGCTAAATGTACCAGTCACGAATCTTGCCGCTCTTCTTCGGACCTCCTCAATCCCTTCAATCAGACCCAACAGACGAGGGTCCCATACAGACGAACAATACTCTAAGACTGGACGAACTAACGTATTGTAAACAATTTCCTTTGTTGAAGGACTGCATCGCTTCAGGATTCTACCAATAAACAACTATCTAGAGTTCGCCTTGCCCGTCATTTGTGTAATCTGATCATTCCATTTGATGATTTTGATTAGTCACACCCAGATACTTGACGGATGTTACCTCTTCCAAAGACTGGGCATTTATTTTGTACTCGTACATCGTTGGGGATTTTCGCCTTGTTTTACGCAGTAGGTTACACTTACTAATATTGTGCGATAACTGCTAGATATTACATCACGCATTTATTTTCTGCAAATCCTCATTGATTTGTTCAGAACTTTCGTGTGATACTACTTTCCTGTAGACTACAGCATCAACGGCAAACAGTCTAATGCCGCTGTCAATACCATCTACCAGACCGTTTATGTAAATCGTAAAAAGCTTCGCTGGCCGGTGTGGCCGAGCGGTTCTAGGCGCTTCAGTCCGGAACCGCGCGACCGCTACAGTCGCAGGTTCGAATCCTGCCTCGGGCATGGATGTGTGTGATGTCCTTAGGTTAGTTAGGTTTAAGTAGTTCTAAGTTCTAAGGGACTGATGACCTTAGAAGTTAAGTCCCATAGTGCTCAGAGCCATAAAAAGCTTCAAAATGGTTCAAATGACTCTAAGCACTATAGGAATTAACATATGAGGTCATCAGTCCCCAAGACTCAGAACTACTTAAACCTAACTAACCTAAGGAGCTCACACACATCCATGCCCGAGGCAGGATTCTAACCTGCGACCGCAGCAGCAGCGCGGTTCCCGACTGAAGCGCCTAGAACCGCTCGTCCACACCGGCCGGCTTCATGGAAAGCAACGGACCTGTTACGCTGCCTTTTGCGGCAAGCGACAGTGCGGAACTAAGTCGAACGCCTTTCGAAAGTCGAGGAATGTGGCATCAACCTGGGAGTCCGTATCTAAAGCCTGTTGTATATCATGCCCAAAGAGAGCCATCTGTGTCTCGCATGACTGCTGATTCCTAAACCCGTGCTGGCTTCTGCAGATGAGCTTCTCAGAGTCTAGAAAGGTCATTATGTCTGAACACAAAATATGTTCCATGATTCTACAACAAATCTACGTCAGTGAAACTGGCCGGTAATTATGTGCATCCGATTTTCTCCAGTTTTTATAGATTGCTTTCAGTCCCGTGGAAGTTTCCGCTGTTCCAATGATCTCTGATAGATGATGGACATGAATGGTGCTATATTTGTAGCATAGTCAACTTATAATCTTATGCGGATACTGTCTTGGTCAGATGCCTTCCTGGCGTCTAAGGATCTTAACTGTTTTACAATCCCAGATACACTAAACACTATGTCAGCCGTCCTTGCGTTTGTTCGATAAATGAAAGGGGGAATGGTGCTGCGGTTCTCTACCGTAAACGAGTTTTTGAAAGCTAGGGGCTGAATTTCCAAAAACGGTGAACCATGTATTGTTTTTATTTCTTATTGAGAAACCAAGTACCGATATTCATAGATGCAGCTTTCAAAATGCTTCGGTAGCTCTTTAATAAAGATTTATTCTAAAAAAAATTCACCCACTGTTTTAATCCTTTAATTTTTGAATTTCCAGAAATGCTGAATCATGTATTTTTTTATTTGTTACTGAGAAATCAATTACAGTCTTCTTATTTCCAGTTTCAAAATTGTCTTAACAGCGGCATATTTTCAAATGCCTTTCATCTTCTATTTCATCTGCTTAGGAGAGGAATTTTGAACAATCCCTTCATAAAGAATGCCTACAGTATAAGATCAACATCCTATCCAAATTTCAGGTTTCTATCCTTGCGATTTGGGCTGGGCGATGAGGAGTCCGTCAGTCAGGACATTGCCTTTTGTATCTATTGATCATGTCCGTTTGGGATAGCGACTAAACGTAAAGCACTGTGCGGCAAACTTGTAATGCAGTATCGGTTGCAGATAAGCTGGAACAAAAATATAACGTATCGCTAATATCTTATTCTCTTGTTATGATACCTGTAAATATTTATTTATGGCCGCCGAAAAAATGTTTGCTACATTAATGAACCAAAGAATTTAGTCTGTGTTTTCGGAGTGAATAGACTGTCGGTCACGTCATATTCAATCTAGCGATGAGGTTGACTAACGTTTGACTGGAATGGAGAGTGCTAATGACGACCATCCGCTTGAGAGGCCGCAGACTAACGGTATACTCTTTCCCAAGCTCTTTAATTTAGCGAGAATAACAGTTTGTGGTTAACCCTGCAATGCGGCTAGCGAAAGATATTTCAGTTGGCAGGGAACCTTATTTCGGACAGATGAAGCACATTTGATTCGAAACAAGTAAATTATAATCGTGACAGTTTATTGTAAAACGCTGAACAGAGAATAACTTGTGGCTTATTACATTTTCGCTGTTTATGCAATGAAAGTGCCGCATGAAGCATGACGTTTTGATTTATTACTTCTTTACTACTAACTTTACTCCCAACACATTTCGCAGACAGTATCCACATATCCAGCTGAATGTACATCGAAGAATATGTCATTGAACAAGACATAGTTCAGAAGATATAACGTCGTAAACCCTGGGATGCGTGAGAATCTACTGCATCGTGCATGACGTTATAATTCATTACTTCTTTGCTACTGTCTCTATACAAGACATATTTCGCAGACGGTATGAACATATACCACTGGTTGTAAGTGCACAATTACATTATTGAACAACAAGTAGTTCTGGAGGTAAGATGTCACAAATATGGAGATGTGTGAAGACGAAATTGCAGGGCGAAATTCGCTAGAAACAGAAATGAAATATGAGTACAAACACGCGTGGAATATGTTAAATATATATGAAATATATTTGACATGTGCGTATGCAGCCAAAGCCATGGGTAAAAAGCTTATCCTAAACTTCTGGAACGATTTCAATCTAATTTGCTACACATATTAAATACAATCTGGAAAGAAATACTTAAGGGTAAGAACCATCAACCCCTATTTGGTTGAGGGTGATAACATGGAGAGAGAAGGGAGGATGATGTGATGGACAGATAGCTATGGGAAGGAGAAGATGGGCAAGACAGGAGGAGGAAGAGATGAACAATGATAAAAGAATGGAAAATAGACAGAGAAATGGGAGAGGAGGAAGAGCACAGAGAAAGGACAGAGGAGAAGTTGGACAAAGGAAAGAAAAGGAGAGGGAAAGAGAAAGGAAGGAGGAAGAGATGAAACAGAGACAGAGGGAGGAAGAGATAAATAGAAAGATGGGGAGTAGGATATCTGCAGATAGAGGGAACGGAGAAACTGACAGAGAAAGAGAAGAGGAGGAGATGGACAGAAAGAGGGGGAGGAGGCGGTGTACACAGAAAGGTGGGGACTGGTAGAGCGAGGGTGGAGGGGGAGAGAGATAGAGAAGGAAGGAGCATATGGACTGTTGGAGGGGGAGGAGCAGATTCATGGCACAGACGGTGATGGACACAGATGGGTGCAGGAGGAGACCGACAGAGAGTGGGAAATGGAGGAGGAGGGAAGACTGGAATAAATGCGTAACTGGGCTACGCTGGGCACTCAGCTACTTTTCAACAGAGGTAGTCAGTTAAACGTTAACGATGGGGAGAGGGAAACTACCAAGTAAAGATGCCTATTAATCTTACTGCAACCACTACTGTATGCAAAAATGGGTCGTTTCACACCCATAGACCACGCCCGCCGCGGAAATACTACTAAACGATAACAGGTCGAGCGTTTTTAGTTATTCTACAGTATGGTTATAATTAAACTTTCGCTACTGTAGTAGTTGTAGACGGGAGACTACACTACTGGCCATTGAAATTGCTACACCACGAAGATGACGTGCTACAGACGTGAAATTTAACGGGCAGGAAGAAGATGCTGTAATATGCAAATGATTAGCTTTTCAAAGGATTCTCACAAGGTTGAGGAAAGTTTCCAACCGATTTCTAATACACGAACAGCAGTCGACGGGCGTTAGTGTTGTGTTGTAGGAACTGTGACCATGGTGTATTCGAACTCTGAAAAGCCGGAGATGATACTCATCTATGGCGAGTGTCGACGAAATGCAGCTGAAGCCTGCAGGGTGTATGCAGAACGGTGCCAGGACAGAAAGCATCCAACGTGCCGCACATTGCAAAGCATCTACCGCCAACTGTATGCAACAGGTATGGTCGTAGCACGCAAACGGGTCCGTAACAGGCCCGTCACAGGAGAAGCGGGTACAGTTGGTGTGTTAGCTGCTGTTGCCATGAACCCACACATGAGTACACGGGACATTGCGAGAGCCGGTGGACTTTGTCAAAGTAGTGTCATGCGCATACTGCATCGTCATCGCTTTCACCCGTTTCATGTGTCGCTACATCACGAATTACATGGTGATGACTTTAATCATCGAAGCAATTCTATCAATGGCCATTAACAGAGAATGCGTTGCAGTTCTACCTGTTTACCGATGAAACGGGTTTCACAAACCACGGGGCAGTGAATCTACGGAACATGCATTACTGGTCCGTGGACAGTCCTCGCTGGCTCAGACAGGCAGAGCGACAGCGACCGTGGACTGTAAATGTATGGTGCGGAATCATTGGCGACCACCTCATTGGTCCTCACTTCATTGCAGGGGCCCAAACAGCTGCAACATACACCGCGTTTCTACGGAATGATCTGCCAACGTTGCTCGAAAATGTCCCACTTGAAACGCGTCGACGTATGTGGTATCAGCATGATGGTGCACCTGCACATTCCGCAATTAACACTAGGCTGACCCTTGACAGGATGTTCGACGGGCGTTTCATAGGACGTGGAGGACGCATAAATTGGCTAGCCCGTTCTCCTGATCTTACACCTCTGGACTTCTTTCTGTGGGGTACGTTAAAGGAGAATGTGTACCGTGATGTGCCTACAACCCCAGAGGATATGAAACAACGTATTGTGGCAGCCTGCGGCGAAATTACACCAGATGTACAGCGGCGTGTACGACATTCAATCCGCCAGAGATTGCAATTGTGTGCAGCAAATGATGGCCACCACATTGAACATCTATTGGCCTGACATGTCGGGACACACTCTATTCCACTCCGTAATTGAAAACGGAAACCACGTGTGTACGTGTAGCTCACCCCTCATGGTAATGTACATGTGCGTCAGTGAAAAAGACCAATAAAATGTGTTATCATGTGGACGTAATGTGCTGTTGCAGTCTCTTCTGTACCTAAGGTCCATCACCGTTCCCTTTGGACCCCTACGTAATTCGGTGCTCTCCGATACACACAATCGAACAGCGGACGAATGATACTCAAGCGTCAACTTTAGGTTACAATATCTCCGGATGTAGTTAACATTTTACAATGCAACAAACGGCACTGATTACTTATTTGCTTATATGTTCAGATGTGCTAACAAAACTAACGGGGTTCCATTTAAAAAAACGTAGGTTTGTGTTAAAAAACATACTTCCGTGCATTTTTGTATGGTTTGTATTAACCAATTACACTAGCCCCTCTCCTCACGTTCGGTCTGTGGAATCGATTCGTCAGTATTTGATGTGGTTTACGAAATATATCCAGCGGTAATGTTAGGTGACTCACCCTGTATATATATATATATATATATATATATATATATATATATATGGTGTTACAAAAAGGTACGGCCAAACTTTCAGGAAACATTCCTCACACACAAAGAAAGAAAATATGTTATGTGGACATGTGTCCGGAAACGCTTACTTTCCATGTTAGAGCTCATTTTATTACTTCTCTTCAAATCATATTAATTATGGAATGGAAACACACAGCAACAGAACGTAGCAGCGTGACTGCAACACTTTGTTACAGGAAATGTTCAAAATGTCCTCCGTTAGCAAGGATACATGCATCCACCCTCCGTCGCATGGAATCCGTGATGCGCTGATGCAGCCCTGGAGAATGGCGTATTGTGTCACAGCCGTCCGCAATACGAGCACGAAGAGTCTCTACATTTGGTACTGGGGTTGCGTAGACAAGAGCTTTCAAATGCCCCCATAAATGAAAGTCAAGCGGGTTGAGGTCAGGAGAGCGTGGAGGCCATGGGATTGGTCCGCTTCTACCAATCCATCGGTCACCGTATCTGTTGTTGAGAAGCGTGCGAACACTTCGACTGAAATGTGCAGGAGCTCCATCGTGCATGAACCAAATATTGTGTCGTACTTGTAAAGGCACATGTTCTAGTAGCGCAGGTAGAGTATCCCGTATGAATTCATGATAACGTGCTCCATTGAGCGAACATACTGACGAAATTAAAATGAGCTCTAACACGGAAATTAAGCGTTTCCGGACATATGTCCATATAACATCTTTTCTTTATCTGTGTGTGAGGACTGTTTCCTGAAAGTTTGGCCGTACTTTTTTGTAACACCCTGTACACATACTAAGATGGTATCTGTTCTTTCGGACATGTCCGAAAGAACAGATACCATCGGTGACCATGCAGCTCGTTAGAATGAAATTGCAATGAAATGAACACCCTTAGCTGCTTACAGGCGTTGACATATGTCTTACGGGAATCGGCAACACGCCGCGAGTAATGAGTATAATGGGCGGGAGCACTACGAATGTAGTGCGGGACAATACGTTGAGAATGTGGGTTTCGCGGGAGGCGTGCCAGAGATAAATCCCTGCAGTCGCGCTATCCTCTGTGTCCTCGGTGGCTCAGATGGATGCCGGCACGGTAGCTCAGCGTGTTTGTAGAGAGCCGGTTGGCCTCTGAAATAAAAAAAAAACTGATTGGAAGGATCAACCACCGAACTAGAACAGGATGTCTTGCGACAACCGCAACGACCAAACACAACGATCAATAACGAACACACACACACACACAAAAGATGGATAGAGCGTCTGCCACGTAAGCAGGAGATCCCGGGTTCGAGTCCCGGTCGGGGCACACATTTTCATCTGTCCCCTTTGACATATGTCAACGCCTGTAAGCAGCTAAGGGTGTTCATTTCATTGTAATATTTATAAATGTTATAGTGCCATCCACACTAATTTTGCGGGAGTTATAGGTCTTTGTATTCTACCTGGGAGCCCTGCGGTTCTCGTACATGATCAGTGTTCTTGCAGGATTGCATTTACTTTTCCTACAGCGCCGGCAAGTACGCCAGTAGCCCTCCAGCCTGTGATTTGGAATTCTGTATATTAGTCGAAATTACGTAAATAGCGACAGCCATACACCGATTTTCCTGTATCTAATATACTTACAGTAATATTTATACTAGTAACATTGTAATGTTCATATATCGTGATTATAATTACGTGTATTCATACCAACTGGGTGTGCTGCCTGACTGAAAATGGGATAGCCCACGTAATCAAGGTTTGATCATGTTTCTTACGATCTAGACGGAAAGGGGGAGGGCAGGGGAGTGCTTGGCGCTTAAAATGTTAGGAACGTTTATCTGCATAGGCGTCGACGAGCTACAGTAGGTTAGCTGTGCCGAGATGCTCCCTCCCTGAACGACTGTGTGCCATTGTATTTCACAGAGGCGTGCACCTCTCCCATCCATGACAGGGAATTCTACGGCGGCCGTGACCGCTCGAAGTGTTCCTTACAGTACGTGCTACATTCAGCGAATGTCGGGGGGAGGGGGAGGCGGAGTTCCTCATAATCTAGGTCTATATCTGTAAAAGTCATTGATATTGGCATCCACGTTTTGAGATCTGCTTGCAGTTATTACCGCGGCTGGGAGATACCTCGACCAGAAAATGGATGAAAAATATCTGTCTGGGTGGCGCTTCTGCTTATGGACTGAACGATGTAATATTAAATTATTATTAACAAACAGACATCGAGTTACGTGACTTTATGTTATTTTTGATTAACAAATAAATATAGCCTACAGCCTCTCCCTATGCTGTCCAGCATAAAAGATATAGTTGAAAAGGCTTACTTCAATAGCAGTGATAACTAATAGCCCGTCTTGTGACACCTACTGCACTGTGATTGCCTAAGAAATCATTACATCGACGCGATATCGGGAATTTTGGGGTAGATCGTACACAGTTTGACAAAATAAGTAAAGTTGTGTAGACTCCGGAAAAAATAACAAAACAGGTAAAAAATACGTACAATTGGGGAAAATACTAAACATGTAAAAATACATAAAATTGTGGAATAATGAGTGTACTTGAGTACTTACATGTCTGCTTTGGCGAGGTATTTTCTGGTGCCTCGAATGACGTAATACTAAATTGGTAGAACTCAAGTGGCTTGACCTAGCATGATTTGTTGTAAACAAATAGACACAGCCTACAAGATTTCGCTATGCTGCCCAGGTGCATAGTGAATCCCTCCCACTCAAGTGTCCCGGTTATAAAAGATATGAGGATGTGGTGGGGGTACGGCCGGCCGAAGTGGCCGTGCGGTTAAAGGCGCTGCAGTCTGGAACCGCAAGACCGCTACGGTCGCAGGTTCGAATCCTGCCTTGGGCATGGATGTTTGTGATGTCCTTAGGTTAGTTAGGTTTAACTAGTTCTAAGTTCTAGGGGACTAATGACCTCAGCAGTTGAGTCCCATAGTGCTCAGAGCCATTTTTTTTGTGGTGGGGGTATGTGATCTTCATTGGTCCAGAGAAGTGGGGAGGGGCGTGGAAAAGGGGAGGAGGAAACAGGATGGTGATTCCAGTGGGTGACCTTGTTCATCCATCATTTGACATTAAGAGCACATAGCGCCTTTCAACAAACTCTGGACATAATCTTAAACCTTGCTGAAACCTTTTCTCGTTGTCACTCCTAGCAAAGTGGACAAAGAAAGAGAGTCTATCGCCTACAAAATTTTCGCTGTTCGTGCAGTAGAACGGCAATATCAGATATGTCGTTTCAATTTACACGTTCCAGTCACATTAATGTAACTATTTGTCAAAAGTGTGAGTAACTACATTTTGCAGCACGGCCTGCTGCGAGATGTACAGGAAGAGAGTCAGTGAGTTTCTGGAACATACCGACAGGGGAGATTGGTGGCCAGGGGAGTATGATAAACTCACTCTGGTGCTCTTCGAACCATGCACGTACAATGCGAGCTGTGTGAAAGGTTGCATTATAGATGAATTTTAGATGCTATCGTGCTGAGGAAAAACACACTGCTTGTAGGAGTGGTCGTGGTCTCCAAGGATAGGTGCTTATGTTGGACCATGGCGCATTCTAGAACGACGAGATCACCCAGGGAAAGCCAAAAAAACAATTTCCGGACCTTAAAGCCCCCACTTCCAACCTGGACCCTTCCGACAGTTGTTGCGGGATGTTTCCTTTCAGTCGGATAGTATATAAAACGTGAATTATCTGAAAAGGCCACCTGTCACCGCTCGCCTCGGTGAACGTCCAGTTCCGGTATTTGCGTGCAAATTCTGACCTTTGTCGCTGATGAACAGCAGTCAGCATGGCTGCACGAACCAGACGCCTCCTGCGGAGGTCCACACGCAGCGACGTTTGCTTAACAATCATTGAGCAGACACTCTTGGTAGCTCCTTGATCCATCTGGGTGATCAGTTCCTCAACAGCTGCACGTCTATGCGCCCGTACACATGCCCGGAGCAGTTATTCATCCTTGTGGCCAGTGAGGCACAATTTTTGACTCGGTTCTCGTCTTAGTTCCATTTTGCCAAGCACGATATTGGGCTACTGTAACCACCGCGGCACGCGAAAAGTTTACAGACTTGGTTGTTTCGCAGATGCTTCCACTCTTGGCCTGAAGACCGATTGTCATCCTCTTTTGGACGACAGCGACTTCCCTGTTATCCATGCCCCCCCGCCCCTGCCCCCCCGCCCCCCTGCCCACCACACCCACAGCTAGTGCTGCCACCTGATGTCCACGAGTGGTTATTGCACGATGACTTTAATCTTAGACGGTGGTACTCTTTATCCAAATATACCACTGAACGTACCTGTAAAATTTTGTCATTATATGACACCTAGTTCAAGAGATATGACGTCATAAACATTGAGATGCGTTAAAGCTAGATTTTGTTTGAAAGGGAACGATAATTACCCAGACTAAATTCATTCAGTGTTTTATAAGCTTTAAGCGTAATTTCGAACCTCTCTTAAACTATTATCTAATTTCATGGTTATAGTCGATATAGTTTACGTATACTGCATTTGAAAAGTAATTTATCGTTCGGAACGGTTTTTTACACGAGAGTACAATTTTTTAAAGAATCTTCGTTTCATATCAGCGCACACTTCCCTGCAGAGTGAAAATTCATTCTGGAAACATCCCCTAGGCTGTGGCTAAGCCATGTCTCCTCAATATCCTTTCTTTCGGGAGTGCTAGTCCTGCTTCGTTCGCAGAAGAGCTTCTGTAAAGTATGGAAGGTAGGAGAGGAGGTACTCACGGAAGTAAAGCTATGAGGAGAGGGCGTGAGTCATACCTGGGTAGCTCAGTTGGTAGAGAACTTGCCCGCGAAAGGCAAAGGTCCCGAGTTCGAGTTTCGGTTCGGCACACGGTTTTAATCGGCCAGGAAGTTTCATATCAGCGCACACTCCGCTGCAGAGTGAAAATTTCATTCTGGAATTTTCGTTTTACTGATTAATTATTAAGAAATAACTGCATCACCTGACAGGAAAAGTGATGCTCCCAAAAGATATGGTCGGATTTTAACGTAACTTTGCATACGTACACAACCATCGGTGGGTGTGTAATGATCAGAGTTGCATTTCTCTGTGACAAGTAAAATTGCCTCCTGAGGGCGTTAGTACTGGTCGTGTTTAGTGTTGTTACCAAGTTTGATAGGGTATGTAAGGGGCGTGAACATTGTCAGATGTTGAGTGTGCACTATAAATGAAAGGAAGATACTGCATACTCATGTGAGACAGCGTTATCAGCACCAGACGAATTTGAAAGGGGGCTCATTGAGGGTCTCCATTTGTTTGGCTGGCCGAATTGTACAATATCGAGCTTTGTGAGGCACTCTGGAGTGAGAGTTGTGACAGTGGCCTCAATTTGGATTGCGAGGGGATATGACGGCAGGCATACTCGTCGCCAAGGTTCCGAACGATCGCGTCTGACCACGAGAAGGGAGGATCACCGCACTGTGCACGAAGCACACCGTAAAAGCTTCACATCTGCGCCCCCCAACCTACAAAATACAATGAACTCCCACACCACTGGTCGAGGTCTAGCAGCAGGCGGTCTAGGGAATTATCGCCCCTTATGTAGGTAGGATGCCGTTAACATCACAAGACAATCGGCTCCATTAGGTGTGGTGTCGTGACATGGATTGCTGATGAACAACTTTGCTTGTATCATAGTTCTGCACTACGCCGGAACACCATCTTTGGCAAGTATGGCGGAGACCTAGGGAGAGGTCTCATATTGCTTTTGTTACGCAGAGACACGCCGTGTGTTACCTCCTGGTGTCACGGAGAGGGGGCATTGTTGTATGAATGCAGGTCTTGACTCGTAGCGACTGCGGAAACTCTGACTGCAGAACAGTATATCACCGACATTGCGCATCACGTTTTACCTCTCATGGGGCGGTATTGTGGTGCCATTTCGCAACAGGAAAATGCTCATCAAGAGGTGGTGAGTGTCTCTAGGAACTGTCTGCGCGATGTTGAGAAAAGCAGGGTTTCAGTGGGCGTTCTAAATACAATCGGCGTTGCTGATAAGAACGTATGGTATCAGGTTACACACTTTGCTCTTTGGTACCCCCTCCCTCTCTCCCATGGAACCACCGGACATCACGGTCACCAGCCTGTTTCCTCCACCCTCTTTCCATTCCCCGCCCCACTTCTCTGGACCAATGAGGATCACGTACCCCATATCTTTTCACATCTTTTGTAACTGGGACACTTGAGTGGGAGGGATTCACTATGCACCTGGGCAGCATAGAGAGACGCTGTAAGCTGTATCTGTTTTTTAACAACAAATCACGTTTGGTCACGCCACTTATTCTATTTGTTAATACCAATTTCATGTCATATCAGTCGAGGCACCAGAAAAGACCACGCCAAAGCAGATAAGTAAGTACTCTCATTATTCCATAGTTACACGTATTTTTCCATGTTTTTTGTGTTTTTCCAAATCGTATTTATTTTTCATCTGTTTTGACATTTTTTCCGGATTCTCCACACCTTTGCTTATTTTGTCCAATTATGCAAAGTCTACCCCAGGGTTTCCGACATAGCGCCGATGTAAAAATGTTCTGAGGCAATCACAGTGCAGTACGTGCCCAAGACAGACAGTTTCTAAACGTAATACTTGTTTTACTGTGCTAAACTTTTAACATAAATTTTATACCTCCGGATGACTAGAATATGACAGCATTTAATATTTTAAAAAAGTAAATAATTACGTGAAATATTGAAAAACATATTTTTGAGGGTCTTGGAAGCCGTTAGATAGGCGATCTGCAACCGGGACGGTGCACCATGTACGGGGTTAGCCGTTTAGTGATACAGACATTGTCCTCGGTGACGGAAAAAGAGGCCACTCTAATTACGAGAGACCTCTGGTAGCGCACTACAAAACACGAGCGCTCTTGCCCGCAGCAAGTGGCCACGAAGGGAACGAGGGCCCGGCGGCGCATCAGCAAACTGTCGCAGGTACGTGACGTCACGCCAGCTGGCCACTGTAGAGGTGCCGTGTAAACAGCGGCCGGTCTGAGCAGACACGCTGGATGCGGCCGCTGAACAAACGCCGAGTAAGGGGCTCACGCGGGTGGAGGGGCCACACAGTTGTGGTTATTCGTGTCACCCCAGATCACGTAAGAAACAGATTGCCCGATCGCATGGTCTAGCAGGCAACCCTTGTCAGGGAACGGCCACCAGGCGGCAACACCCTTACTTGTGGAATCAACCATTAGATGGCACTCCGTTCTGTGAAATATGTGACAACATCGGCCGAACGCGTGCAGCTTTCCACTATTTGGCGTCTGTGAAGTACAGCTGTCTCTGACATACCGGTGGTAGTGGATCGAGTCGTCATGCCGAGGGCCTGCGAGTATATCAACTGTGGAAGGAGTAGACGGACAAATCCTGAACTAATAATGTTCAGATTTCACGTCAAACATAAAGAAAGTGGAGTGGATTTTAAATTCAGGTAAATCAATAAATTAGTTACGAGTAAGAATTAATAAAGAGCCCTAAGCATTCGATCTTATCTAAATTTTGTCGATCTTATATTCTGATATAACGTGGCAGCCCTTCCTGTACAAGAATCATATAATATAATTTTTAAATGAAATCTTTGCTGCGATTTGGACATTTTTAAACTGTTTATTCACTACACTATCGTAATTTTGGCTGTAGAGGCATTTTTGTGTGCAATGTGGAAACTGAAACCAATATAAGATATGGATAACAAAATGCAAAGCATAGTGTGGTAACATTTGGTAAACAATTTAAGAAGCATTACCTTACAAGCCCTTTCCCTTGGTACTTTAAAATGGCTCTAGAGCTGAAATCGCAACAGTGAAGTAAATGAATAATAGCCATCATCTAACTGCTAGGTCATCGGTCCCTCTAAATCCTGGTATATATTAGAGCGAACGAAGTGAACGAGTGTAAAACCTCGTTTACACTGCTGAAAATGAGTATTCATAGATAGCTCGCCGATGTTCACTGCCATTCCTTTATACGTCTGAACAAGCGTTTATACTGGAATGAAGGGAAGAGAATAGAAGAGAACGAGCATAGCATGCAAACTATAGATGCTGCCTATTTTAATTTTTTTTTTATCTGTGCGCTAATAATCCTCACACAGCTTTCACTCGAAAACAACACTACTTATAGTAACAGGTCTGCGCGAGTGCGGATATCCCTAGTAGTAACTGTGTTGCAGATAAAAGTGTACGTCTGTTGCGAATATTTGCGGGTTATCTTTAAACTGTACAAAGTAAATTTTTAACATAATTATGGTTTGCCGTCTGTGGCTCTTCAAAGTTGACACCGCCAAAATATGCTCGAAAAACACGCTTTCATTTGTATAATACAGCGTTTGCAGCCCCCTTTCAACAACAATCCAAAATTCATCGTTTTGTGCCACTCTTATATCATTTACGATAAGTTACATGCAAAGTAAAAGAATTTAAATTTGAAATGACTGTCACTGAAATATCTCCGGCCTTAATTTGCATCACAACCGAGTGCGGACATCAGCAGGCAAAAATTCAGGCCCGGCACAAGTCTCTTTTCAGAGCAGTGGTGGGTTAAACTGCTTTACAAAACGTTAATATCTCAGAATGCGGATAAGCAACTTGGCAGATGTGGATAATGATCTTGTGGATGCGGTGCTCATACGGACGGCGGCATTTTTCCTGTCCGCGCAGACTTCTAGTTACAACTACGATGTAAATCTTTGATATTGAGATAAGATTATTTTGCCCGCCGGTTTTGACAAAGCAAACAAAGTGGCATAGGAAAATAATTATATCGGTAATGCCAGGACGCGAAAGCCACTGCTCACTGCAATATTTGTCAGTAAATTAACGGATTTTATTTCAAAGACGTTGAGAAGATTTTGAAAATTTTCTAGTGTTAACCTGCACGTGGAGATCTTTTTTACCACCACAATCCGGATCAGAAGAGCTGTATAACAAAGAGGAAATAGACGGCTTGGAAGGCGAGTGTAAAACGTATGCGACTGCAATACAGTCTGCATTTAAACAGTAACTCACGAGAAATATTTGTGTGTTACTTTCCATTTATTTCATTTCGTGTATGATTGTGAGAAGTATCCCTACAGTAGAAATAAACTTGGTTTGTAGAATTACAGGAGCTAATCTACATTCTCCGATTGAAAACTCGGGAAAAACCATAGCCGATCATGGTCTACAGTCAGCTGTTTGACGAATGCAATTCGCGCGCAGCGCTCTAGCCGAACACAAATCAGCGTCATTCACGTCACCGAAGATACAGCGTTGCCAATTCCGCGACATGGACAGGTCAGTTAGCATTGTAGCGTCGCCTGCGACATCCGTTGACCGACGGGAAAACTATTTTTACGGTTGCCTGTTCCGCCGTAAGGACGGTCAATCTGTTTCTTATGTGATCTGGGGTGTCACGTAGCGGCAGTCTAAATGCCCGTCGCTCTCGAAGACTGCTCACACTTATTCGCCTGGTTCCGTTGCACTGTTTCGTACATGTCGGAATGGAAAGTGTGTCAAAATCAGCCTGCTGATGCGCATTGCGTGGAAGGGAAGCTAGAAACTGCAAATTATGGTTGCTGATTGTGAGAATGCACAGAATCTACTACTCGCTGCGAAAACTGTCTACCACTGTTTCAGAGATTGAAGTTGGCCACAGTGATTCCGATACCAGGTATTGTTTCGGTACTAGCAAGTATATAGATTCAAATGAATTCTTCGATCTGCTAGGGCCTTTGCTGCACACTTTTTCAACACAAAGGTGCATTTTAGGTTGATTACAGAAAAAAATACGAGCCGGTTTGTAAAGTGGAGAATCGAACATAATTATAGGAGGCTGGAATGATCACAGTCTTGGATCCATTAACTGAGAACTGTAGCAAAGTAAGTAGTTAGTGACGCAAAGAACATACACTGAGGTGACGGGGTACGGTCGAATATCGTGTCCGACATCCCCTTGCCGAGCTTCGTGCAGCGACTCGACGTGGTATGCACTCTAGAAGTCGTTGGAAGGCTCAGCAGAAATATTCAGCCATGCTCCCTCTGTACACACACATGCACTCCGTCTTCAAGCCACAAGTGGTCCATCTGGACCATCCGACCGCCGTATCATCTTTAGCTCAGGATGCGGATAGGAAGGGCGTGTAATCAGTACTCTGCTCTCCCGGTCGTTATGATGTTTTCTCTGACCAGAGCCGCTACTATTCGGTCGAGTAGCTCCTCAACTGGCATCACGACGCTGAGTGCACCCCGAAAAATGGCAACAGCGCGTGGCGGCCCAGATTGGCACCCAGCCATGTGCCGATCACGTCCGACAGCGCTTAACTTCGGTGTATCCACTGCGGCAAGGCGGTTGCTTGCTGCCTCTATGTTGTTGTTGTTGTGGTCTTCAGTCCTGAGACTGGTTTGATGCAGCTCTCCATGCTACTCTATCCTGTGCAAGCTTTTTCATCTCCCAGTACCTACTGCAACCTACATCCTTCTGAATCTGCTTAGTGTATTGATCTCTTGGTCTCCCTCTACGATTTTTACCCTCCACGCTGCCCTCCAATACTAAATTGGTGATCCCTTGATGCCTCAGAACATGTCCTACCAACAGATCCCTTCTTCTGGTCAAGTTGTGCCACAAAATTCTCTTCTCCCCAATCCTATTCAATACTTCCTCATTAGTTACGTGATCTACCCATCTAATCTTCAGCATTCTTCTGTAGCACCACATATCGAAAGCTTCTATTCTCTTCTTGTCCAAACTATTTATCGTCCATGTTTCACTTCCATACATGGCTACACTCCATACGAATACTTTCAGAAATGACTTCCTTACACTTAAATCAATACTGGATGTTAACAAATTTCTCTTCTTCAGAAACGCTTTCCTTGCCATTGCCAGTCTACATTTTATATCTTCTCTACTTCGACCGTCATCAGTTATTTTGCTACCCAAATAGCAAAATTCCTTTACTACTTTAAGTGTCTCATTTCCTAATCTAATTCCCTCAGCATCACCTGACTTAATTAGACTACATTCCATTATCCTCGTTTTGCTTGTGTTGATGTTCATCTTATATCCTCCTTTCAAGACACTGTCCATTCCATTCAACTACTCTTCCAAGTCCTTTGCTGTCTCTGACAGAATTACAATGTCATCGGCGAACCTTAAAGTTTTTATTTTTTCTCCATGAATTTTAATACCTACTCCGAATTTTTCTTTTGTTTCCTTTACTGCTTGCTCAATATACAGATTGAACAACATCGGGGAGAGGCTACAACCCTGTCTTACTCCCTTCCCAACCATTGCTTCCCTTTCATGTCCCTCGACTCTTATAACTGCCATCTGGTTTCTGTACAAATTGTAAATAGCCTTTCGCTCCCTGTATTTTACCCCTGCCACCTTTAGAATTTGAAAGAGAGTATTCCAGTCAACATTGTCAAAAGCTTTCTCTAAGTCTACAAATGTTAGAAACGTAGGTTTGCCTTTTCTTAATCTTTCTTCTAAGATAGGTCGTAAGGTCAGTATTGCCTCACGTGTTCCAGTGTTTCTACAGAATCCAAACTGATCTTCCCCGAGGTTGGCTTCTACTAGTTTTTCCATTCGTCTGTAAAGAATTCGTGTTAGTATTTTGCAGCTGTGACTTATTAAACTGATAGTTCGGTAATTTTCACATCTGTCAACATCTGCTTTCTTTGGGATTGGAATTATTATATTCTTCTTGAAGTCTGTGGGTATTTCGCCTGTCTCATACATCTTGCTCACCAGATGGTAGAGTTTTGTCATGACTGGCTCTCCCAAGGCCATCAGTAGTTCTAATGGAATGTTGTCTACTCCCGGGGCCTTGTTTCGACTCAGGTCTTTCAGTGCTCTGTCAAACTCTTCACGCAGTATCGTATCTCCCATTTCATCTTCATCTACATCCTCTTCCATTTCCATAATATTGTCCTCAAGTACATCGCCCTTGTATAAACCCTCTATATACTCCTTCCACCTTTCTGCCTTCCCTTCTTTGCTTAGAACTGGGTTGCCATCTGAGTTCTTGATATTCATACAAGTGGTTCTCTTCTCTCCAAAGGTCTCTTTAATTTTCCTGTAGGCAGTGTCTATCTTACCCCTAGTGAGATAGGCCTCTACATCCTTACATTTGTCCTCTAGCCATCCCTGCTTAGCCATTTTGCATTTCCTGTCGATATCATTTTTGAGACGTTTGTATTCCTTTTTGCCTGCTTCACTTGCTGCATTATTTGTATTTTCTCCTTTCATCAATTAAATTCAGTGTCTCTTCTGCTACCCAAGGATTTCTACTAGCCCTCGTCTTTTTACCTAATTGATCCTCTGCTGCCTTCGCTACTTCATCCCTCAAAGCTACCCATTCTTCTTCTACTGTATTTCTTTCCCCCATTCCTGTCAATTGTTCCCTTATGCTCTCCCTGAAACTCTGTACAACCTCTGGTTCTTTCAGTTTATCCAGGTCCCATCTCCTTAAATTCCCACCTTTTTGCAGTTTCTTCAGTTTTAATCTACAGATCATAACCAATAGATTGTGGTCAGAGTCCACATGTGCCCCTGGAAATGTCTTACTATTTAAAACCTGGTTCCTAAATCTCTGTCTTACCATTATATAGTCTAGCTGATACCTTTTAGTATCTCCAGGGTTCTTCCATGTATACAACCTTCTTTCATGATTCTTAAACCAAGTGTTAGTTATGATTATGTTGTGCTCTGTGCAACATTCTACCAGGTGGCTTCCTCTTTCATTTCTTAGCCCCAATCCATATTCACCTACTATGTTTCCTTCTCTCCCTTTTCCTACACTAGAATTCCAGTCACCCATGACTATTAAATTTTCGTCTCCCTTCACAATCTGAATAATTTCTTTTATTTCATCATACATTTCTTCAATTTCTTCGTCATCTGCAGAGCCAGTTGGCATACAAACTTGTACTACTGTAGTAGGTGTGGGCTTCGTATCTATCTTGGCCACAATAATGCGTTCACTATGCTGTTTGTAGTAGCTTACCCGCATTCCTATTTTCCTATTCATTATTAAACCTACTTCAGCATTACCCCTATTTGATTTTGTGTTTATAACCCTGTAGTCACCTGACCAGAAGTCTTGTTCCTCCTGCCACCGAACTTCACTAATTCCCACTATATCTAACTTGAACCTATCCATTTCCCTTTTTAAATTTTCTAACCTACCTGCCCGATTAAGGGATCTGACATCCCACGCTCCGATCCGTAGAACGCCAGTTTTCTTTCTCCTGATAACGACATCCTCTTGAGTAGTCCCCGCCCGGAGATCGGAATGGGGGACTACTTTACCTCCGGAATATTTTACCCAAGAGGACGCCATCATCATTTAATCATACAGTAAAGCTGCATGCCCTCGGGAAAAATTATGGCTGTAGTTTCCCCTTGCTTTCAGCTGTTGGCAGTACCAGCACAGCAAGGCCGTTTTGGTTATTGTTACAAGGAGAGATCTGCCTCTATACCCGTCCACAATTGCGTAAGTGCTGGCAGTGCACGAGTTTGTGCACGAACTGACCTCGCGATTATGTGTGCATGGGGGCTTAATTAAATAGAATGCAAATAATTTTAATTTTAGTATCTGTCTGTCCGATTACGAAGTCTCGTAAACGGTTGGCCCTGACTAGTTTTAGTACGGAATCTGACTGCATAGAATAATAACAAAGAATGAAAGAAAATTTCCGTTAACACAATTAATTAATTAAGTTCCCAGCAACCATAAAACGTACGAAACCAAACCACAAGTGTAACTGTTCTGTGTGTGGAAGTGTGATTCAACGTACACATCTGGCACGGTTCTTCTTCAATAAGACAAGAAATTTTAAATACCACTTATACTGAAGCAATAACAAAAAATATAAATACTATAATTGCGTAAGGAAACCAGAATTACACTCTAATACAAGAACACAAGTCAGATGCTTTGTTGACTGAACCTGTAATGACGCATTATTTAAGACGTTGAAATAATGAAAAAAGGGAATTTTTTTTACCTTCATATATATTGACGAACAGCACTCTGATCATTACAATATCTCCATTCGAACAACATCTGCTGTCTAGCCCATCATACAACTGCATAAAACATGGAACAGGCACTCCCTACTACAACATCTCAACACCGACTCACTACTACTACATCTCGATAAGCACTCTCCACCACGACTTCTCGACAAGAACTGACTACTGCCACATCTCGACAAGCACTGCCAGTGGAGGCGGCGGAATAAAACTCTTTTGGCGCAATCTCTGGCGCTGTGGCTCAGTGTAGCCACCTTTCATATGCCCCTCCTCCACGGGCCAGAATTTGATGGTATTTTTGCCAGCATTGGTTGTAAAAATACCACCAAATTCGTCCAAAGAAGAAAAAAAATTACAGACAAAAATAAAAGATAATATTAATAATTAAATATCACGTAACTAAATAAAATTGTGGATTTGCACTTACCGTTCCATATCCTAATATATAAAATACAGTAAGGAATACAAATGTTTTCATACATGTGATTTTACATAATAGTTTACACAAGTATATGTGGTTAAACCATTCAATCAATAGCGTCACAATGACGAATATGTATCAGTAAGAGTCTCATAACATTTCATAAACAGTAAACACACAAAAAAATCAGTTGATACAAATATTCACATAAAATGCTTTCCATAGTTCAATAAACAAGTAGTTGACAGTTCCAGCAGTAGTACCCAGCAATGGTCAACAGGTGCAGACACCAACGAGTGACATTATTTCAGTAGAAACAGTTCCATCAGTGGCACCCAGCAATGTTAAACAGGTGCAGACACCAACAAGTGACATCATGTCAGTAGAAGCAGTTCCATCAGTTGCACCCAGTAATGTTGAGCAGGTGCAGACACCAACAAGTGACATCATTTCAGTAGAAGCAGTCCATCAGTGGCACCCAGCATTGTTGAACAGATGCAGACACCAACAAGCGACATTATTTCAGTAGAAGCAGTCCATCAGTGGCACCCAGCATTGTTGAACAGGTGCAGACACCAACAAGTGACATCATTTCAGTAGAAGCAGTTCCATCAGTGGCACCCAGTAATGTTGAGCAGGTGCAGACACCAACAAGTGACATCATTTCAGTAGAAGCAGTCCATCAGTGGCACCCAGCATTGTTGAACAGATGCAGACACCAACAAGTGACATTATTTCAGTAGAAGCAGTTCCATCAGTGGCACCCAGCAATGTTAAGCAGGTGCAGACACCAACAAGTGACATTATCTCAGTAGAAGCAGTTCATCAGTGGCACCCAGTAATGTTGAACAGGTGCAGACACCAACAAGTGACATTATTTCAGTAGAAGGAGTCCATCAGTGGCACCCAGCAATGTTGAGCAGGTGCAGACAGCAACAAGTGACATTATGTCAGTAGAAGCAGTTCCAACAGTGGCACCCAGCAATGTTGAGCAGGTGCAAATACGAACAACAGTTTGAATGCACACACAATTGCTTTTACAAAATTATTATCAATGCTCTTACACTAAACATACAATTTATAACAAACACACAAATGATATCAGATAATTGTCATATTAACTATTACAATACACAAATAGCAGTAAACCTATAATATTTATGGGTGTCAGTGCAAGCCACAACAAACAAGTAAAATAATATTTAGGAGATAGGTCGGTACCAATTATTTGGGATTAGGAAAGGAAAACAAACATAACACACTCACTCATCTTTCATCCACATTAAGTACTACTGTGTAATTGAATAGTGTTAACTGTGTAAATGCAATTCTGTGCAAAATTTTATGTTCAACATGTGTATCAAGTAGAAGTGTCAGCGGTGTATAACAGTCAATAATAGTTAGTCAATGTCGTAGTCATCATGTCAAGACCAATGTTTGCCAAGCCAAAACAAAATGTACGGTTGCTGAACAACTGTCAGTGTGCCAAGATATGCAAATGATTCCTCTTTCCAAAAAATAAAAAAAAAAATATATACTGCTTAGTGATTTAACAAAGTGTGTGTGTAGACAATCTTCTTTCCACTTGAGTGTTCTAGTCTGCCATCTTCATCCGCCTTGTTCCATATAGACCAACAAAACAAAACAAAATGCTCCTCACTTACTTCACCTCTTATCCACCAAAATTGCAATAATCATCATCATCACATAATCTTAATACTTCAATAATACCTCTTACGTTGATACATAAACCTTATCATCAATATCATTTACCTTACCTCTTGTCCACTAATCATCAACTTCACACAATCTCAATACCTCAATAATACCTCTTCAATACGTCGATACATTTAACCTTATTACCAATATCATTTCACTTCCATAACAACTCTTTGCTCTAGTCAGTCTCTTCGAACAAGTACAGATAAAATCCTAGTGCAAACTTCAATTCATCATCCTATACAATCCGAAGACACAGTGTCCACACACAACCACTGTGTAATCCATCTGACCCAAATCTTCTACTCATTATGAATTATAAGATACATTTTGGTTACCTTGTCCATCATTAAACAAAAGAAATGCATACATGAAGTTCTAACAGCCTTTAGTTTCAATAACTCTCAGTAAGTAAGTACGAGTACATAAGACTTTGAGTGAATAAATCGTAATATTTCACAGTGTGTACACCACTTCAAGAATCATGGCAAATCAGAAACATACATGTGGAGTATTTCTTGTGTCAAGTGTCACTTCCTATTTCAATTGCTCACGAAGAATGCAGTGTAATAACTGTCAATGGTCTAACCCTAGTGTTGGTATGTCATGTCGTTAGCTTCCTTCCTATTAGCATAAATTTATACAGCTTCCATAAAACCTCCAGCTCATGTGACTTCTATGAAGTTTCTTGTACTAATGTCGTTCGTCGAATTATAGCAGATCATTTTCTTATCTTAAAAATATAAGGCACTGAGCGTAAGCAAAACATGCAATAGTAAGTAAATATACCAGTAGAGAACAGAATGTCAACAAGTGGATGCAGCACAAGCCCTACAACGAGGCTCTGCCAAGCGAACAATAATTAATACCATAGTGTGACCTAAACTCCATGTTCGTACACTGTACATCAGCATTTCTATGTACCAAATTAAAGAGTAGTTATGACAACAAAACAGAAATGTGTAAATATGCAATCCATACGCAAAGCAGCAAATATATATCTTACATAATAAACAGGTCATTAGCATCATATCAGCATAAGCAAATAAATGTTCATATGAAATCTTAATAAGTAAACATGAAGGCGCAAGCAGATAAATCACAAAGTATAACTTACATACATAACCGCATCAGCACAATTAATCAGGTGACAATTATAATTTAAATAAATAAGCACAGCAGGCACATAATTAAAAAATATGACATCAGTGAAAAAGCAGTGCAGCCAAGCGATGTATAATATACATAAGTAACAACCCTGTTCATTAATCAATCATTATCAAAATCAGTAAACACAAAGTATAAATCACGTAATCGCGAGCAGCAAATTACGTCTAAAGTACGTACCTAAGTGGAAATATGTTACCTGAAAAATAAACTCAATTAATAGTTACCTTTTTAGTTTATTAGTTTCTTCTTCGAAATGACATTCTTCCTGAAATTTTCTTCATAGCAAGTCGTCTTAACGTTGGACACGCACAGAATTTACCTGAAGTTCTTAAATATTTTATAGAACCGTATCCTGAAAAATACTGAACGTTAATAACATAATTCATCAAGTCACTATAGCTTTATATTGAATTTAATCGGAGAAATTAGACTGTGTATTTGTTTACGGCTGTCAGTGCATTTGCACTGAGCGCTCGATCAGCTGTAGGCGCGTGACGTAGGAAGTTATTGTTTGCGGTCAACGACTGCCTTGTGCGGCGCGCAGACTTGACTGTTGCTTTGAGTACGTGCCGCCGCCGGATCACAGCGCGGTATCCTCGTATTCTCTGCGTGTTTACATGTAACTGTTAGTCTCTCAAAAGTATGTCATTCCACAAAAATTTTAACGTTGGATATATGATGTATTCCCTTAGAGCGCCGAAATTTAAGAGTTTCTACTTCGACAGTGTTATCATGAATGATTTTGCGGACCGTTATAAAGCAGAAAAAATTTGCGACACAAGCCTTTTCCTTTGTGAGACAAACGATGAGACTTAATTAACACCTTTTGACCAACTGACAAGATCTTTAAACGACCAGGATGTTTAGCTGGTTTCTCTCTTCTAGCAGCCGCAGATGCAATATTTTGCAGAGCCAGGTTGACAACTTCAGAATGCCGTAGTTTCCGTGAAGGCGGAAAAGGAACGATTTCAGAAATGCGATTTGTCGGTGCTTTGTTTTTTAATATCAGTATAGGCGGTAAAGAAGTTGAATCATTAGGGAGTTCGTTCAGAATGTTTTGAAAAATATGAAGATACTGATCCTACGTTCTGTGATTCTGATGACAATAAAGATGACACAATTTATTGATTTCCTTCATTCATCTCTCTGAAGCATTAGATTGAGGGTGAAAAAGTGAAATGAAAATTGGTTTAATCTTATGACGCTGTAGAGTACGAAGCCAAATTTTAGAACGAAACTGTGATCCATTATCTGATATAGCTTTATCAAC
The DNA here is from genome assembly GCF_023864345.2 of Schistocerca serialis cubense. Taxonomy (NCBI): domain Eukaryota; kingdom Metazoa; phylum Arthropoda; class Insecta; order Orthoptera; family Acrididae; genus Schistocerca; species Schistocerca serialis. The sequence continues at coordinate 150,950,711 of NC_064643.1, forward strand.
ATGACCCACTTCTTTAAGTAAATGTTTGATGAAAGCATTAGATACTAAACGAGCTGTTGCTTTACGTAAAGGTGTAAAACACACATATTTTGATGTCAGTTCCACTGCTACTAAAATGTACGCAAAACCATTAGTAGAACGAACCACTGGACTGAACAAATCGACTGCAGCCATCTCCTTTAATTTCGCTGGAATGATAGGAAACAACGGTGCTCTGTGAGAAATAGTTGGCGGCTTAGCCTTTTGACATAATTTGCATTTGGCAAGAACAGATCGAATACGTTTTTCCATATTACTGAAGTAGCAATTTCCTTGTAATTTATGAAAGCATTTTCTGGGACCAAAGTGTGCATAACTGAAATGTGTGTACCAAATCAATTTATTGGCCCACTCATCAGGAATACAAACTAACCAAACAGAGTTGTCAACCGACTTTCGTTTAAAAAGAATATCATTGCGAACTAAATAATACTGTCTAATCGCTAGCTTTCCTTTCTCCTCCACTTCTCCTTAATGTCCTTCCAGATTGGATCCTTATTTTGCTCCTTAGCGATGTCCTGGAGCGAAGACGAAATAAAATTCTCAATCGCAACATCTTGAATATACATCAAACAATAATTGTTTTCTTTGCAGTCCTCCTCAGCACTTTGTTTCAAACCTATAGGTGCACGTGATAAAGCATCAGCAATAATATTTGAAGAACCCTGCATGTAAACAATACTAAAATCAAATTCCTGTAGATACAACGCCCATCGTGACAATCTTCCATGTGTTAATTTTGTTGACATAAGAAATTCCAGAGCTCGATGATCGGTGTAAACCTTAGTATGTCTGCCAAACAAAAATGTCCGAAATTTTGTGAAAGCCCATACAACAGCCAAGACCTCAAGTTCCGTAATCGAATAATTCTTTTCTAATTTAGAGAGAACATGACTTCCAAATGCAATAGTTTTTTGTATTAAAACGCCGTTTTCTTCTATCTCTTGAAATAAATGTGCACCTAGGCCTTAGTATGACGAGTCCGTCGCCAAACAAAAGTCTTTAGATAAATCCGGATGTGAAAGAAGTGGAGCAGCAACTAAAGCATCACGAAGTTGTTCAAATTCCGACTGAGCTTCTTCATCCCAACACCAATTAGAATTCTTTCCAGATAGTTCACATAAACGAGGTGTGGCCAAATTGTCCAATCTAACAAAGCATCTAAGAAAATTACAGGCACCAAGGAAACTACGAACATCACGTTTTGTGGTAGGAACAGCATAATTACGAATAACGTCTAGTTTATCTGGATCAGGAAGAATACCTTCTGTAGAAATAATATGACCAAGAAATTTCACCTGAGAACGACCAAATTCAGATTTTTCCAAGTTCACTGTAATGCCAACTCTTGCAAAGATACGTAATAATGAATCCAAAATTTTGTTGTGCTCAGTCCAAGAACGTTTAGCAATAAGAATATCGTCGACTTATGAAGTAATATTGTCGCGAAGATAAACAGGTAAAATTTCGTTTAAACTACGAATGAATGCTGCTGAAGATACAGTAAGTCCTAACGGTAATTTCCGAAATCACTTTTGGGTAAAATAGTCATGTCCGGTTATTCTTTACCGACTCTCTACATAGATTGATAGTCGAAGAGTTGTTTTGACAGATACAAAGAATAGTACAAGAGTAGGCAGCGGTGCAGAAAACTAAAAGGGAAATAGCACCACTACAGCTCGGGGCCCTGTGCACGCTACGGCACATATTCACTTAGTGCAGCGAATCCCCTGAGGACTTTAATAGCTGCATGTAATTTCCAGTTTGTGACTTAGTGGCCAATTTGGTGGAAGTGCGTACGTAAATTGATCTAACCATGCACATGGATGTATGTCATTCTTAGAATTGCGAAAGATCTTACATTTCCGAACAGTCAAAAAGTGTTTATAGTCAAAGTTTTCGCCTCGTGGCGACAAAGACCTACCGCGTCTGTCCCAGTCCCAATGTCGATTATTGTCAAGTTCGCGCGCCTGGCGCTCTCTTGTTGCATCCCATAAATGAAATAAATTATTGTCTTCAAAGCCCTCTCGTATCTGTGATTCTAAATTTCTTCTGCTGTCTTTTCCTACGATTTCGCCTTCAATTTGTTTGACTTGCTTTTGTAATGCCTCAACTTCCCTTTTAACGCATTCATTAAATTTTCCCTGTTTTTCAACATGCTTATTTATGTTCTGGTAACCTTCGGTTTCTGCAAATGGCAATGGAGCTGTATCATCTGAATCTCTGTCCCCATTTAAACTAAGACTCATCAGTTTATCTGAAATCTCCTCAACTCTTTCCGATGAGTAACCTATTTGTTCTTTCTGTTTATTTACGTCTTCCGTAAGTGTCGCGACTCGGGTTTCGGTATTGTCACATTTAGTAGTTAACTGTTCATACTGTTGCGTTAAGTTATTTGTCCTGTCATTTGGTACTGATTCCTCGATTCTTTCAAATATTTCTTCCTTATCGTGTGCACGTTGTAAATTTAACTCTGAAAATTTCTGTACTATCACGCGATCTTTTTCTTCCTGTTCTCTGTCCTGTTCCTCTTGTCTAATTTCTGTTGAAATTAAACTATTATTGTAAGCATTCAAAATCGGTTGTACTTCTTCTCTAATTTCTTTCTTTGATTCATCTTTCATGTTTTTGAAACATGTCTCTATTCGTGAGTCTAACCGTGTTGTCATTGCTTTCATCTTGGTTTCAATTGTTCCTATTTGTGATCCCAAATTTAATACAGCACTCATCAACTGCTCCATAGTAACTGGTTCGAAACTCTTTTCACCCCTAACATTTCCCGCAAAATCGACTTCTTTCGTCATAGCTGTAAAGCTATCTTTGTTCGATACTATTCCAGAATCTTCTGTCGTTAATCTCGTATTCTGAAAATTTTTTGATTGTGAAAAATTTTGAATTGGTTCCGGATTTCTTCCCGACTTATTAAATTGTTTTCCACTTCATTATTCATCATACTGTTCTCCTGTATTGGAGAGTTCGCCATGTCAACAATTTCGTCATTCTGACTATTCATCATTTTTGCTTTTTTCATCGATCGCGTAATCATTTACAAAACATACAAAACTCGTCACTATACGAAAATTACACACAATGACACTTTATCACCAACAATACCATTCATACGTGATGCTTCCCTCAAACACGATTAACGAACAATTGAAATCTTCATAATTGCACAAAATTGTCAAACGCCTATACAAGACATCAAAAATTAAATTCTGCAAAAAATACCATTAGAAGAATGACAATTACCAAATCTACACATGCAATATAGACTACAATTACTAAACTACAAATTACTACAACAATACTACTGTCTACTATTTTTACAATCAGAAGAATTCCAAGGGACGATCCGAAGCAGCGGTCGCCAAGTGCATGGGGGCTTAATTAAATAGAATGCAAATAATTTTAATTTTAGTATCTGTCTGTCCGATTACGAAGTCTCGTAAACGGTTGGCTCTGACTAGTTTTAGTACGCAATCTGACTGCATAGAATAACAACAAAGAATGAAAGAAAATTTCCGTTAACACAATTAATTAATTAAGTCCCCCGCAACTATAAAACGTACGAAACCAAAGCACAAGTGTAACTGTTCTGTGTGTGGAAGTGTGATTCAACGTACACATCTGGCACGGTTCTTCTTCAATAAGATAAGAAATTTTAAATACCACTTATACTGAAGCAATAACAAAAAATTTAAACACTATAATTGCGTAAGGAAACCAGAATTACACTCTAATACAAGAACACAAGCCAGATGCTTTGTTGACTGAACCTGTAATGACGCATTATTTAAGACATTGAAATAATGAAAAAAGGGAATTTTTTTTACCTTCATATATATTGACGAAAAGCACTCTGATCATTACAATATCTCCGTTCGAACAACATCTGTTGTCTAGCCCATCAAACAACTGCATAAAACATGGAACAAGCACTCCCTACTACAACATCTCAACACCGACTCACTACTACTACTTCTCGATAAGCACTCTTTTGGCGCGATCTCTGGCGCTGTGGCTCAGTGTAGCCACCTTTCATGTCCCACAAATGTTCGATGGGGTTCATGTCGTGTGATTTGGGTGACCAAATCATTCACTCGAATTGTCCAGAATGTTCTTCAAAACAATCGCGAACGGTTGTGGTCTGGTGACATGCCACACTGTCATCCATAAAAATTCTGTCGTTGTTTGGGAACATGAAAGCTCTAAGTAGCCAGACGTAAACATTTACAATCAGTGATCGGTTCAGATGGGCCAGAGGACCCAGCCTATTCCACAAAAACACATCCCAAACCATTATAGAGCCACCACCAGCCTACACAATGCCTTGTTGTCAACTTGGTTCATAGTTGCGCGGGGTGTGTGCCACACTCTAACCCTACTAGCAAAAATCGGGACTCATCTAACCAGGCCACGGTTTTCTAGTCGTTTATGGACCAAACTGGTATGGTCACGAGCGCAGGAGAGGCCCGAAGGCGATGTTGTCCTGTTAGCAAAGCCACTCGCGTCGGTCGTCTGCTACCATAGCCCACTAACGTCAGATTTCACCGCACTGTTCTAACAAATATGTTCGCCGTACGCCCTACACTGATTTATGCGTCTGTTTCAAGGAGTGTTTGTTGTTACCACTGACAACTCTACCCAAACCCCTCTCCTCTATATAGTTAAGTGAAGGTCGTCGGCCACTGTGTTGTCTTTAATGAGAGATGATGCATTAAATTAGGTATTCTCGGCACATTCTTGACACTGTGTATCTCGGAATATTGATTTCCCTAAGAAATGAGTCAACGCCGATCCGAGGACACTTTTGATACCAAATTGATATAAAATTCACTGACTCTTTAATTAAATTAATTGATTAATCGCCCCTCTCCCTCCCAACCCCTCAGGGAAAACCCCAGCCTCCCATGACCTCCTCCTGAGAAATCCAAAGCCCTCCTCTCCACCCTTCCTGCCTCCCACCCGCCTCCCAACCCCTCTCCTCTCCTCTCCCACCAGAGAATTCGCGGGAAAAGCTCTATGCGTGCTGAGATGTTGCTGTGGAAGGCCATGTCTTTATTTCATAAATTTTTGGGGGGATGTGCAGGTGTTATCCTGTTGGAAGAATTTTCCAGTGCCACGAGAAATCGGCTGGAAAAACTCAGGAAGGTGCAAGTATTACCCTGTCGGGTCAAACAACAACAACATGCCTGCTTACACTGCTACAAATCATCAATCTGCCCCTCCTCACCCCTCCCATGCCCCTATTATTGGGAAATTCAAATTTTGCCAGGAAGTGTAAATAGTGTCATGTAGAGATACCTGTTAATCATTTAATCATAGCCGGCCGCTGTGGCCGAGCGGTTCGAGGCGCTTCAGTCCGGAACCGCGCTGCTGCTGCGGTCGCAGGTTCGAATTCTGCCTCGGGCATGGATGTGTGTGATGTCCTTAGGTTAGTTAGATTTAAGTAGATCTAAGTTCTAGGAGACTGCTGTCCTCAGATGTTAAGTCGCATAGTGCTCAAAGCCATTTGAACCATTTTTTGATTCTTGCAGTCGAACAAAAACAATAAAAGAAGGAACACAGCATTCACCATACTGCATGTCGACAAAACTGCAGCCCTGTAGTAGTTGAGCTATATTCTTCAAGAACGGCGAGAGTCGCAAATTCTCTGTCATCAGAATAAAGAGGCAACAGACCATTCTGACACCAAATGCAGAGCCCGGGGTTGAGACCTTTACTGTTGTGGGTTGCAGTGGTGCAGCATGGACTGTAGTGGTGCCCGTTGGACTCCCTCAGGCAGCAGTGAAACATTATGGCCAAAGTAAACCTTTATTCCTAAAAGATAAACAGCTCTCTCGATTCTCAGGCTGCTTCTAGCAGCAGAGCGGGAGTGGCGTGCACCACACCAGGAATTCTTTGACACCAGTCCGCAGCATCCAGTCTTGGCTCTCAGTGGCGGTGAGTGCTCTGGCGTCAGTGTCCAGTGACACCATGGGGTCAGTGGCCTCAGTCTACAGGCGGTGTCGCTCGCTCTGGCCTCAGCTGCTGGCAGCTCTGGAAAACGGATTGGTTGCTTGATTTGAGGCAGGGGACCAAACAGCGATAAGGAAAGGATGGGGAAGGAAATCGGCCGTGTCCTGTTAAAGGAACCATCCCCGCATTTGGCTGAAGCGATTTAAGGAAATCATGGAAAACCTAAATCATCATGATCGGACGCGGGATTGAACCGTTCTCCTACCGAGTGCGAGTCCAGTGTGCCAACTACTGCGCCACCTCGCTCAGTATGTGTTGTCTGTGTGTAGCGTTGCTGCAGGGTATATAAGGAGTGTGAATAGCGCCAGATGTGGAGTGATCACTGTGAAGGACACAGAGATGACGTATGCTCGTGTGAGGCGGCGTCATTAGCAGTTTGTGCAGTTTTAAAGGGGCCTCTTTGTGAATCTCCGTTTGGCAGGCTTGTCGAATTATGCAGTGCCCAGATCTGTGGGGAGTTCGGATCTGACAGTGGTCCGAGGTGAACTGCACAGGAACCTGAGGGCAGTCATACTACTTGACAAGGTTCCGGTCAATCACGTCTGACTACCACAGGGCGGAGGGCACGGTATTTTGCCTAATAAAGGCAAGTCTTCTGGTCAAGGCTGTATACCAGTCAGGTTCCTTTCAGAGTATGCTGATGCAATAGCTCCATAATTGAAAGTCATACACAACCGCTCGTTCGACGAAATACCCGTACGCAAAGACGGGAAAGTTGGACAGCGGTCACCAATATTCAAGAAAGATAGTATTTCTAGATTTCCAGAAGGCTTGTGACACTGTACCTCACAAGCCGCTTGTAGTGAAATTGCGTGCTTATGGATCGTCTCAGTTACGTGACTGGATTTGTGACTTCCTGTCAGAGAGGTCACAGTTCCTAGTAATTGACGGAAAGTCATCGAATAAAATATAAGTGATTTCTGGCATTCACCAAGGTAGTGTTATAGGCCCTCTGTTTTTCCTTCTCTATATAAACGATTTAGGAGACAATCTGAGCAGCTGTCACAGGTTGTCTGCAGATGATGCTGCCATTTATCGCCCGGTAAAGACATCAGAAGATAAAAAAAAAATTGCAAAACGTTTTAGAAAATATACCTGTATGGTGCAAACATTGCCAGTTGACTCTAAATAATGAAAAGTATGAGGTCATCAACGCGAGTGCTAAAAGGAATCCGTTAAACTTCGGTTACACGATAAATCAGTCTAACCCAAAGGCCGTAAATTCAACTAACTACCTACGAATTACAATTATGAAGCCACGCGGGATTAGCCGAGCGGTCTAGTCGCTACAGCATGGACTGTGCGGCTGGTCCCGGCGGAGGTTCAAGTTATCCCTCGGGCATGGGTGTGTGTGTTTGTTTTAAGGATAATTTAGGTTCAGTAGTGTGTAAGCTTAGGGACTGATGACCATAGCAATTAAGTCCCGTAAGATTTGACACACATTTGAACAATTATGAACAACTTAAATTGCCAAGAATACATAGAAAGTTTTGAGGGGAAGGCGACTGCGTTTTATTGGTAGAACACTTGGAAAAATGTAACAGATCTACTATAGAGACTGCCTACACTACGTTTGCCTGTCGTCTGTTCGGACACTGCTTCGCGGTCTGGTATCCTTACCAGACAGGATTAACTGAGTACATGGAAAAAGTTCAGAGAAGAACAACACATTTTGTATTATTGCGAAGTAAGGGAGAGAGTGTCACTGACATAATACAGGATTTGGGATGGACATCATTAAAACAAAAGCGTTTTCGTTGCGAGGCAGTCTTCTCACGAAATTTCAGTTACCAGCTTTCCCCTCCGAATGCGAAAATATTTTGCTGACGCCGACCTACACAGGTAGAAACGATCATAGTAATAAAATAAGGGAAATCAGAGCTCACACGGAAAGATATAGGTGTTCGTTTTTACTGCGCGCTGTGCAAGAGTGGAATAATAGAGAATTATTGTGAAGGTGGTTCGATGAACCCTCTGCCAGGCACTTAAGTCTGACCTGCAGAGCATCCATGTAGATGTAAATGTAGGTGCACAAAGCACGTCGTAACATCTTCACATCTACACCTTCCATCCGAGAATATGTAATGGCCTCCATGCAACATTCTGTATCAAGCTGCACCATTGGCCATCCGAGAGATCAGCTGGCAGCGTCAAAGTCTGACCACTGGCACGGAAAGCGGGTGGTGGCAGCTGCACGTCACCACAAACATGGGTAATGGTCTGCTTCCTGAACCCACTGGTAAGGTTACCAGGGGGCCCACTGGATGAAGATTGGATGGGGGCATTGCAGACCACGGTGACTATGACCCTCCATCCCCCCCCCCCCCCCCCCCAATGTAGGATTAGTTACTCTATCAAAGGCTGCAAACAGCTACACGAACAGGAGATAGACCGTCAAAGGGCCATCCTCCAGGCTGGAGAGTACGACCTGAGTACATCTCCCTCCATAACACGAATAATATTTATGCATTTATGAGGGACTGCCCGGTGTTCTTTGGTGCTGTGAGGCAGCAATGACGTCACTATGTCTGCATTTCTTGTCTGGTGAGTCTCTCCGGCCACCCTGGTTGCAGCTGAAAGATGTCTTAACGTCGCCTTGCAGGACTGATGGCGGATGCATATTGCGGAGTCATGTAATGTGTAGTGATTCCATTGTCGGACTTACGCCTTTGTAGTCCATTCCGCGTGATCATCGCAATGTCGGGATCAGTCTTTGCCTATGATGCCATTCTGTTGCACTGGCGTCTTGGACATCCAGCTTTATGGTGTGTACCAATGACCCTTTATAGCTTCTGTTTTACTAACAACATCAGCATTCTCTCCTTTTGGCATTGAGCCTGGTTGTTGCTTGCTGATATGGTTTCCTCGCCAGGCGAAGACTTCAACATTTTGCTCCACTATGCAAAGCCTATTATTCAGTGGTGCTTCAAGACACAGCAAGAGTCGAGTACATACTGTCCAGCAGTCGAACCAGGAATAATTTGAATTGAAGGAGATGACAAAGTGGTTCTTTTCAGCGGCGTGAAACGTGAGATTAATTAATTAAAGGCGCAAAGTAGGTCCGACGAGCAGTATAAAAAGGATTTCACGACTTTAGCAGTGGTGGATAGTGATGCAGGTGTGCGGAATCGCGCCTACAGTGCGTATAGCGTATACTACGCTGTGGAGCATAGTCATGTGCGTTTCATCGTATTTGGACAGAGAGAATGTGGAGTCGAAGTGGCTCTCCTAATGCATATACATGAAGAGCTATACTGCGTTTTAGCACTGAAATCCCGGCATCATTAGCAATGGTTGCGTAATGTTATCTGGCTACTTGGAAGAAACACTTCACTAGTAGAACATATTTTTCTGTGTTTTCTGATAATTATCAATATGGCCTCACCATGCAACATGGGAGAACTCGGACTAAAATACTCAGGGCACAACACAGAGAGCTATCTCAGACAAACAAACCGGATTTTATGGTTCAAAAAATGGCTCTGAAACTATGGGACTTAACATCTGAGGTCATCATTCCCCTAGAACTTAGAACTACTTAAACCTAACTAACCTAAGGACATCATACACATCCATGCCCGAGGCAGGATTCAAACCTGTGACTGTAGCGGTCGCGCGGTTCCAGACTGAAGCGCTTAGAACCGCTCGACCACAACGGCTTGCGGATTTTAAGGGTGGAAGAAGATACCGATATCATACGTATATTCTTTTTTATCTGTTCTCATGTACCAATGTTAATCCCTTAAGAACTTCACCACCTGTCAAAAAAAGCAAAACACTTAGAAGGGTGGAGACAAACAAAATGAAATTGCACAGGTTCAGAAAGTATGTGATTTTATTTCAGTGATTCAATATCAAATTTACAAGCAACTTGGCAGTAGGAGGCCAGTTATCAGTATGAGTTAGCGCTACCTCTGGTCTGGATGTATTCATTAATGCGGCTGCGAATGGTGTAATTCAGTTGCTTTACCCTCTCATGAGACAAGCTAGCCACAACTGCTGTAACTGATCCTTGATAGCCGCGCGGGGTAGCCGTGGTGATTTGTCACGGTCCATGTGGCTCCCCCGTCGGAGGTTCGAGTCCTCCCTCGGGCATGGGTGTGTGTGTTGTCCATAGCCTTTAGATTAAGCAGTATGTAGGCTTAGGGACCGATGACCTCAGCAGTTTGGTCCCATAATACCTTACCCCAAAATTTTTGATCCTTGATATCGTGGATACTGGCACCAGGCTGGTGTTGACATCCTAGCTGGTCCCACATATGTTCTGTCGAGGTCTCTGGGGGTCTTGCTGGCCACGAGAGTAACTTAACATCACGCAGAGACACGTGCCGTGTGTGAAGGAGCCTTGTCGTGTTGAAAAATGTCACTACAATATTCTCGCATGAGAAATAACGCGAGAGAAGATACGATGTCCGTGACATACCATTATGCTGACATAGAGTTCCCTCAATCACTGTCGGCTATGATGTGAGGTAGTAATAGACAATAGCTGCCCACAACACGATGCCAGGAATAACACTGTAGTGCCTCTTCGAAACACTGGAAAAATTGGGACCTCTCGCCAAGTCGGTGCCACATACAACAGCGACGGTCATCTGGAATAGTGTAGAAACGCAATTCATCACTGAACACAATGCGACGCGATTCGTCACCAATCCATGCTTCCAGAACACGGCAACACTCCAGGCCTCGCAGTTCGTGGTGTGGCGTCAATGGCAGGCCACGCATGGGACGGTAATTCCCTACTCTGGCTGCTGTTAGTCTCCGACCAATGGTGTGGGACGGTACAGAATGGCCACTACTTGTTTTCGGGTGGTATGCGCGGATGCGAAGTGGCTCCAACTTGCTTTGTGCAACATACGGCGAGCCTCCCCTGTGGTGGTCAGACGTGATCGACCAGAACTGTGTCAACAATTACGCCTGCACTCGCGTCTCGACGCAGTTGAACTTGGCGCCACTGTCGCATCCGAATGCAGTGCATGTTTCCTAATAACCGTAAATCAGCCTTGTAATAAAAGAAGGGGACGTCAGTTTTACTTACTAGAGACGACAGTTTGTTTCCAGGTCGACCAGACAGCCCAAGAAGACTATCACTGTGAGCGGAAGGCATGACTGAAGGGGAAGAAGGCGGCCCGAATTTAATGCAAATAAAATGAAAATAAAAAGGATAAAAATAAAAAAGATTAAGACAAATTGGTGCATCCGGTAAGCATCAGAGAGCAGATGTAGAGTTGTAGCGTTTTAACTCAATCCGTACCACGATCATTCCTGTCACATACCGCTACGTCCACCTCTGGCAATTGTTTGTAGAGATGAAAAATATCTAGATCCACCTTCGTTCCGTGTCGTCATTAAACTGCAGACTGCAACGATACAGCTGTGGGGACGGTGTAAATATTTTTCGTTTATTTTTCTTTATTTTATTTTATAGAGATTAAAACCACGAATCCTTTTTGATTCCAAATCTATCTTTTGCATTAGATATTTTCAATGCATGAAGGTGATCTTTGTTGTGAGCGTTTGTGCATCAGTCGAGAACAAACTGTCGATCCTGTCCAGTCTGGAGAGGTTACGTAACAGTTTAGCGTGTCCACTCGTAGTTTTCGTGTGTCACGAATCTGCTAAAATGTCGAATATGCCGTGCGAACTGCTATAATACGGACAGCTGTAGCGGTTGGCCGGGTTGAGGAGGGTGGAGGGGGGAAGGGTGACTAGTGAGTAATAGGTGAACTATGAGGTCTAGCCCAATACACAAGGACTGTTTTGCTGGAAATGTGAGTAACGGTTGTGCACTCGCAGTCGAAAAACTCTGTGAATGATATTAATATGAGCCTCTGTGATCAATGGCTTAGGCTCTTGAATTAATTATGATTTTAAAGAGTTTTTCGATGGACTGTTTTTGAAACCTGTTTCTAATGTTCGATACATGTTCAAATGTGTGTGAAATCTTAAGGGACTTCACTGCTAAGGTCAGAAATATTAAGGGACTTCTCTGCTAAGGTCATCAATCCGTAAGCTTACACACTACTTAACCTAAATTATTCAAAGGACAAATATACACGCCCATGCCCGAGGGAGGACTCGACCCACGCCCGGGCTCCTGGGCTCGATTCCCGGCGGGGTCAGGGATTTTTTTCTGCCTCGTGATGACTGGGTGTTGTGTGCTGTCCTTAGGTTAGTTAGGCTTAAGTAGTTCTAAGTTCTAGGGGACTGATGACCATAGATGTTAAGTCCCATAGTGCTCAGAGCCATTTGAACCATTTTTGGAGGACTCGAACCTCTGCCGGGACCAGCCACACAAGGACTGCCGCGCCTAGACCGCTAGGCTAATCCCGAGCGGCTGTTTCTAATACACGCAAATTGTACAATAAGCGCTCCCTATTGTTAGCTTTTCTTTTGCAATAAAAGTATTGTTGGTTTTGTAAGTAAGAAATTACTTTCACAGTCGCTACTGAAACCGATCTAGTTCATCGTCGAGTCGTACTAGAGGATGATGTACACTATCAGTTTGGCAAGAAAATACCGTATTTTGTAATTTATAATTGGCAGTGTGTGAGGTATGCGAGCCCTGACAGCTTCACCTTCGCTAGTACCTGATCTCTTACCTTCCAAACTTCACAGACTTTCTCTTGGACTGATACCAGGAAGAAGAGACACTGCGGAGACTTGGCTTAGCCACAGCGGGGGGACGTTTCCGGAATGAATTTTTAATCTATGGCAGAGCGTGCGCTGACTGAAAACTCCTGGAAGATTAAAACTGTATGCTGGAGCTGGACTCCAGCCGGAGGCCATTGTACATCGCGGGTAAATGTTGGAAACGTAACGTTACGTTATGTCTCTTCCAGGTGGGCTAGTGCCATAAGGTATGCAAAAGAGATTCAGTGAAGTTTGGAAGGTACAGGACGAGGTACTAGCAGAAGTAGAGCTGTGAGGTTGAGTCCTGAGCTGTCCTTGGATAGCTCGACGACAGACGACTTGACCGCGAAAGGCAAAGTTCCGAGATTCGAGTCCCGGTCTGGCAGACAGTTTTAATTTGCAAGGAAGTTTCAGGTCACGAAATAGCCTGAAAGTGGCTCCAAGAACAGTCTGACAACCATTTAAATGTGAACTGCTGAGTAGTACTTTTGATGCAGAACAACGCCAACGCTGTGAGTGGGCGGGAGGGGGGTGGAGGGGGGTGAGGTAGCGCTGTGTCCTAAACACGTACCCCTGTTCCAGAACGAAGCCCACGGTAATAACGTGCTGTTACAGCAGAGCTCCACCCCTTCTCCTCTCCCCTCCCCCACCCCAAAGTGTAGGATGAGCTTACTGCCATTAGTCCACCTTGAGAGCAAGGGACGACAGCGACCCAAGAAGGATATTTGCCGTCGCGTAAACGCGTTCCACAACAGTACGGTACAGGTAATACACTCCTGGAAATTGAAATAAGAACACCGTGAATTCATTGTCCCAGGAAGGCGAAACTTTATTGACACATTCCTGGGGTCAGATACATCACATGATCACACTGACAGAACCACACGCACATAGACACAGGCAACAGAGCATGCACAATGTCGGCACTAGTACAGTGTATATCCACCTTTCGCAGCAATGCAGGCTGCTATTCTCCCATTGAGACGATCGTAGAGATGCTGGATGTAGCCCTGTGGAACGGCTTGCCATGCCATTTCCACCTGGCGCCTCAGTTGGACCAGCGTTCGTGCTGGACGTGCAGACCGCGTGAGACGACGCTTCATCCAGTCCCAAACATGCTCAATGGGGGACAGATCCGGAGATCTTGCTGGTCAGGGTAGTTGACTTACACCTTCTAGAGCACGTTGGGTGGCACGGGATACATGCGGACGTGCATTGTCCTGTTGGAACAGCAAGTTCCCTTGCCGGTCTAGGAATGGTAGAACGATGGGTTCGATGACGGTTTGGATGTACCGTGCACTATTCAGTGTCCCCTCGACGATCACCAGTGGTGTACGGCCAGTGTAGGAGATCGCTCCCCACACCATGATGCCGGGTGTTGGCCCTGTGTGCCTCGGTCGTATGCAGTCCTGATTGTGGCGCTCACCTGCACGGCGCCAAACACGCGTACGACCATCATTGGCACCAAGGCAGAAGCGACTCTCATCGCTGACGACGACACGTCTCCATTCGTCCCTCCATTCACGCCTGTCGCGACACCACTGGAGGCGGGCTGCACGATGTTGGGGCGTGAGCGGAAGACGGCCTAACGGTGTGCGGGACCGTAGCCCAGCTTCATGGAGACGGTTGCGAATGGTCCTCGCCGATACCCCAGGAGCAACAGTGTCCCTAATTTGCTGGGAAGTGGCGGTGCGGTCCCCTACGGCACTGCGTAGGATCCTACGGTCTTGGCGTGCATCGGTGCGTCGCTGCGGCCCGGTCCCAGGTCGACGGGCACGTGCACCTTCCGCCGACCACTGGCGACAACATCGATGTACTGTGGAGACCTCACGCCCCACGTGTTGAGCAATTCGGCGGTACGTCCACCCGGCCTCCCGCATGCCCACTATACGCCCTCGCTCAAAGTCCGTCAACTGCACATACGGTTCACGTCCACGCTGTCGCGGCATGCTACCAGTGTTAAAGACTGCGATGGAGCTCCGTATGCCACGGCAAACTGGCTGACACTGACGGCGGCGGTGCACAAATGCTGCGCAGCTAGCGCCATTCGACGGCCAACACCGCGGTTCCTGGTGTGTCCGCTGTGCCGTGCGTGTGATCATTGCTTGTACAGCCCTCTCGCAGTGTCCGGAGCAAGTATGGTGGGTCTGACACACCGGTGTCAATGTGTTCTTTTTTCCGTTTCCAGGAGTGTATTTTGGTGGCTTCACTCAAATAGCGGTATGTTTTCTTTTCAACGGCACAGCCGATTTCTTTCCTCATACATGCCTCGTCCTCCATCTTCCCTTTCATCCAGTCCTTCAATGTATCGTTGTCTAGCAATTCATAGTGTTTTAAGCAACTTGTCCAGTTGTCCTTTTCGATCGATGCAGGTGTCCTCGAAGGTACAAACTTGTTCTCCCATCACAGCCTTACATTGAGGGGACACAAGTCATCGCATAGCGTAAGCACATATACAGACGGCAGTAGCATCACGTACACGAGGTATAAAAGGACAATGTATTGGCGGAGCTGTCATTTGTACTCAGATGATTCATGTGGAAAGGTTTCTTACGTGATTATGGCTTCACGACGGGAATTAACAGACTTTGAACGCGGATGGGTAGTTGGAGATAAACGGTTGGGACATTCCATTCCGGAAGCCATTAGGGAATCCAGTGTCTTGAGACCGCAGAATGAAGAGTGTATTGAGAATACCAAATTTCAGGCATTACCTCTCACTAAGGACAACACAGTGGCAGACCGAGAGCAGCAGCGTTTGCGTAGAGCTATCAGTGCTGACAGACAAGCAACACTGTGTGAAATAATCGCAGAAATCAACGTAGGACGTACAACGAACGTATCCGTTAGGACAGTGCGGCGACATTTGGCTTTAATGGGCTACGGCAGCAGACGACCGACACGAGTGCCTTTGCTAACAGCGTGACATCGCTTGCAGCGCCTTTCCTGGGCTTGTGTCCATGTTGGTTCAATCCTACACGTCTGGAAAAGGGTGGGCTTCTCAGAGTCCAGATTTCAGCTGGCAAGAGCTGATGGTATAGTTCGAACGTGGCGTAACCTCACGAACCAATGGAGCCAGCTGTCAACCACGCACTGTGCAACCTGGTGGCGGCTCCACAATGTTATGAGCGGTGTTCACATGGAATGGACTGAGTCTTCTGGTCCAGCTGAATCCATCATAGACTGTAAATGGTTATGTTCGGCTACTTGGAGACCATTTGCAGCCATTCAAGGACTTCATGTTCCCAAACAACGATGCGCCAAGTCACCAGGCCACAACTCTTCGCTATTGGTTTGAATAAAATTCTGGACGATTCGCGTGAATGATTTGGCCACCCAGATCGCCCGACATGAATCCCATCGAACGTTTTGTGGGACGTAATCGAGACGTCAGTTCGTGCACAAAATCCTGCACCGGCGACACTTTGACAGTTCTGGACGGCTATAGAGGAAGCGTGCCTCAGTATTTCTGCTGCGGACTTCCAACGACTTGTTGAGTCCATGCCCTGTCGAGTTGCTGCACCACACCAGGCACGAGGAGGTCAGACACAATATCAGGAGGTATCCCACGACTTTGGTCGCCTCAGCGTAATGTAGTGAAAAAAAATGCATTAAGCTGCGGCAGATGACCTATTAAATATTTCTATGTTTTCATGAACTAATTTGGAGACTTTCGGTCTATTTTGCTAAGGAGTTGTGCAGAATTTTACAAATTCATACTTGTAGGAAGATTTTCGCCACTGGACGTTGCTCCACTGTGACAAAAAATAGGAGTCACTTTGACGTATCGCCTTGTCTGTTAGTGGTTTGGCAAGTTGAGTTGATCATTGAATTTCTGGCATCAGCAGTGGCGTAAACGCCCAACAGTCACTTTCCACATCTGGCGTTAGGAACTTACTTATTCTGTATAAGAAATAGTAGTAAATAGTAATTGTGATGCTCTAACTGTTGGTTGGTAATATTTACTGACAAAATGCAACCTAACGCTAGATACGCGCACTTCCGGCTATCCTGTGTGGCCGTTATTAAAAATACGACTTAAAAAGAGAGACAGATTATTAATCGATCACCAATGCGTCGGTTCTCGATTGTGTTCAGAAGAAGTACGCATTGCTTACGCGAAGGGGCTTTCTTAATTGATCTCTTGACCCTGACTGCCTTCACGGAATCAGAAACTTCCATGAAAATACCTAAGGGACATATTTGAATATGAAAATGGAAATGAAAGCAAATTAGTGAAATTTCGTAAGAGGAAGATAAACAGAGCGGAAATTGAACACATTAATGGTCTCCCAAATACAATCGAGACTCCGCGATAAAGAGCGAACCCGTAACAAAGCTCATATACAATTTGAATATCATTTTTGGTTAGTGTAAGAAAAGAATAAGAAGAAAATTACTGCATCGTAAAATATTAATATATTTTGAACAAATTTGCTTTAAACTTCTAGACATTGACAAATACACAATAAATGCATGACTTACATCTGATATTTTTTTTGTACATGCCGCAGGCCAATAGTCGCTGCTTTGTCGGTCTGTTCCTTCTTAAAATTAAATATCCTTGCATGTGCATAAGTACATTGTATTATCACCCGAATTACCGAAATGTTTGTTCGTCGTTTCACATAGTTTTTTCCGCAAAATAAAAATACAACTTGTAGCAATGCTATGTAGTACGTCTTAACATGTCGGCGACCAGAAAGTACAGGGGATAATGAAGTCTAGGAATATTTCTTAACAAAAGTAGATTGTTCTTTCTTCTGTTTGCAGCTTCTTGCTATCAAGCGCTGCGGCAATGATTTTAAATATCTGTGGGTCATAGCATTTATTTAGAGTGTTTAACCGCTGGACGCGCGTCTTGGTAGAGGCGCACAATTAAAAAAAAAATTCGTCTCTTTACTGTCGAGCTGTGATGCTTAGCATCTTTACGAACTACAGCTCGTCGGCTGTCCTTGTCTTTTATGACAAATATGCAAAGTATCTGAAATCCAATAATATTACACACTGTCATTGCCTGTGAACTACAGAGCCCAGCACCATCCACTTTCACTCACTATTTGTTACTGTTTCTTTGTAAAAACTAATTGTGAACAGAAACCGGCCAGCATCCAGGATGTGCAGTAAAATTGAGGTACAGTACAAACATCTTCACTGGAAGATAAAACACTTCATCGCTTTTTTCTACACTAATATCATTCAAATTCTCACACAAAAAGGGCGGAGGGACAGAGAATAATAAATAAATAAATTAAATATTTTTAATTTAATGAAAGAGGGAAAATTGCGATCTCTCGTGAATTTTTAGTTGTTCTCTACCGTGTACCGTATTTGCACGGAGAGGGAGAAAAATTATCCTTTGCTTGCATTGCAACGTAGCAGACATTCCTGGGAACATAAATTCCTGGACTGATTAGATCTCACACAGAAATAATGAAGATAAACTTTCCTTTACCTTTGCTTTTTTCTGAGCATGTAAATTTTCGGAGTCCCAGTCATGCATTAATATACATTATTAAACAAGTTTGACTTTGAAATCTTTTTCAGAAGTATTATTTAAATGGTTATACCTCTTCTAATTGCGGCTGATTACGTGTGGCGGAGTTCGGCAGAACAAGTATGTAATTCAATGAGACGATGAACGAGAATTGATCTCTCAAAGTTTGTCTTCGTCTCCGTAGAGACGAAGACAACTGAACGCTCGAAGTGTAATAAATATGTCGTTGTCTTGCAACAGATTGCAGAAGGCAATGTCTTTAAATTATATTGTAGTAAAATGAAATTGTTAAGCTTGAGACGTAAAAATTGTAAGTGAGATACAACTAAATACATTGAACTAAACTTGTGTTAATACAGTGTACGTCAGAGGAACGTAAATAAAAATCACTAGTGCAAATTTAGTTGTGTTTTGCTTCAGAAAATATGTAATATTGCAAGTCAAATGGAAAAGCGGTGAAAAATACCCGCCCTAAACGGTGGCACACTTCAATAATGGGAATGCAGAGGACACTTCCAGCTGAAACGAGAAGTCAGATGAAAATGGAATCACTTACGGTGTATGAATTGAAAGTGTTGTTAATAAAAATTCTCTATTTAAACTAGACTGAACTGCCTGTGACTGCTTTAGTCTTTAATAAAACTTGCATCTGACTGCGTATTTAACTGAACTAACCTTTACCTGACTGCATGAAAATATTGTTGGAAAATTAATACTCAAAATACACATCAGGCAGCATGAAAGTTTTGTGGTAAAAATAAATGAAAGTCACCAACCTGCATCTGACTGCGTCTGTGGACTTAGCTCGTGCACTCCTTCCCGTTTAGCCGATAATAAAACATATATTCAACTCAGCCGTAGTGCAATGGCATAAAATTATCATTCTAGATAACTTTACTCATTTTGGCACTGTTTGTTACTGAATAAAAATTCTGTCCTGATCTGAATAATTTGCCAACTGTGCAATGGCAAATAGATTATTTTACTCTGATAAATGAAATTATTAGCTTTACTAATGGGAACTTTACTTTAATGTACCTTTAGGTTCAATGCAAGCACAGGATGCGGAGAATGACATAAGGGGTGAGATGGAATTCTAATTTTATCTAAAAAATATTTATTGTTCAAACTTTTAAGGCACATGTGAAAAACTAAAAAAACTTCTATAGCATGGATTTACGAGAAAGTTTCACAAAACGCTTATTGCATCAATAATGCTTTTAGACATTATTTAACGAAAGAAAACCCATTTTATTAATTATTCTTACTCGTTTCCCCAGGTATGTGCCGAGTTTCGCTCAATATATAGCTTATTATGTGCGTAGCGCCAATTCTTACTTTGATGCTTTGATGCTGTCACGACCCGGCTGCCTCCTGCAGGCATCTAGCTCCGACTCGAAACATGTCTGCTGTCTCTGCGCATCTCCTCACCACTACTCAAACTTTTACCATGTGCACCTAGCTTTGTTAGCTGTCAAAGATCTTACTACTCGAAGATGTACTACTCGTCCAACCTTGCGGTTAGGAACTATCGACATTTTTCACTGGCTCTAACCTGATCGAATCTCAGCACATACCTTTCACAACCCTCTGGTCCGACGGATCAGAATTTTGTGGAGGGATCTGTGCAGTTAGCACAGATATCCCCACGAAATTGTAAAACAAATTTACAATGGAAGATACAATATAAAATATACATAGTATTCTCATCAAAAGAGTATTACAGAGCAATGAAATTGATCAATAAACCTAGGATGTTAAGTAAAATGTGTAATACCACGAGATTTGCTATTAACAGTGAAGCAAAGAACATCAAAATGTACAAAACCAAAACATCTCTATATAGGACAAAAACATCAGACATATAGGGTATTAAGTGAGGTCTATCAAATCAGACTTTACCAACAGTCCAGGTTTGCAAGTCACAGTGACGCAAAGAACATCGAAATGTACAAAACTGAAATACCTGTTACATAATACCAAATGTTACCAAATACAAGCAGAGAAATATGAGGGAAAATACCTCACATAACATGAAACTCTACCTAACAGTTACGTAGAATATGAGAAAAAACACGTAAAATAGCGAAATACAAGTGAATCATCAATGTCACACAATACTAAGTGTTACAAAATGGAAACATAGAAATATAAGGAAAAATACCTCGAAAAATATCAAAGTTTACCTAATAGTTACATCATATAAACTTGAATGTTGCCGCATAGAAGTATAGAAATATGAGGGAAAAACACCTCAAATTATATCCAAATTTACCTGATAGTTATATAGAATATGAGAAAAAAATACATAAAATATGCAATAAGATACTTTAATTAATAGTAGGCTTAACTATTACGTCTTTGTCACGTTACGTGACAGCGTAAACTGACTTTCAGTTACCATCATTATCTTGGAGTAAACCTCAGATACATGTCGACTGTCTTTGATAATAGTGAATAAACGGCCTCGGGAGATCAGACACCCTGAGCCCTAAATTAGTTCAATTGTGCAGGATAGGTCACATCAGGTGGGAGACCACACTGACTTATTATTGAGCTGTAGTGCAAGAAGATAGAAATATGTGACCTCAGGCGATGGGACACACTGAGCAACCGATTAGGTCCATCTACACAGCATGTCACGTCAGGTGATGGAACACACTGACCCCAATAGTGAGCTGTAGTACAAGAAATGTGAAGAATAAAAGGCATCAGGTGATGGGCCACACTGAGCAACCGATTGCCGGTTAAATCAGGGTATAACTCACCCTGTAACAGAGGTCTCAGGTGATTACAAACCCTGAGCCATGGTAGTATCGAGTGTGAAATATATGTCAAGTCGGAGGACAACACCTACTGACATTCAGTTACAATTATCAGTCATAGAAGGCATGTTATTTCAGGTGGCAGTCCACACTGACATACTCTTAACATCGTTAACTTTAATTACTTATAGTAGACATTTGACATGAACAGGTAGTCCACACTGGCTTTTGTCACATTCTCTTAAGCTTACATCTAGTAGTCTTTCAGGTGACAATTCAGTCTCTGTTATAATATTAAAAGCAATATACAATAGGCCGTGGACATTAACTGCAAATTGTGTTATCTACGTTTAAGTTAACAAGAAATTAATATTTAAAGTAATATACAAGAACTGTATGCAGTGGACATTTTCTGCATAAAGAATGTGTTATATATCTTTAAGGTAACAAGAAATTAATGTTTAAAGTAATTTACAATAATTGTCTACAGTGCATTTACTGCATAAAAATGTGTTACATATCTATAAGATAACACTAATATTACCAACTCTCTAGCAAGAATAGTCTCGAGTTGAATAAAATCTATGTACAAAAAAATTCCTTTAAAAGGTAGTAAAACATGCTTGCATACTATTTTTTGATAAAGTGCAGTAAAGTGATCCTGCACAAATGTAGTGGGAATAAATTGTACATAATCCTGTTACATACTGTTGTGGATTGGCAAGACAGCCAATCCACTATGAGGAAGCCGAAAGGCACACGTTTAAGCTCGTGCAGGCTGGCGTGAGGTCTGGAACAGGACACGGAAATGAGACTAGTAAAAAACGTACGTAGCAGCTGGAGTACTTTACTTTAATCCATAATTGGTGAACATCGCTCTGGACGGTACATGTTTTACAGCATCAATAGTAACTGGTAATGGCGCCTTGCTAGGTCGTAGCAAATGACGTAGCTGAAGGCTATGCTAACTATCGTCTCGGCAAATGAGAGCGTATTTGTCAGTGTAGCATCGCTAGCAAAGTCGGCGGTACAACTGGGGCGAGTGCTAGGAAGTCTCTTTAGACGTGCCGTGTGGCGGCGCTCGGTCTGCAATCACTGATAGTGGCGACACGCGGGTCCGACGTGTACTAACGGACCGCGGCCGATTTAAAGGCTACCACCTAGCAAGTGTGGTGTCTGGCGGTGACACCACACATACAATGTCAATTGAAGTGCAAGAAAGTCATGCTGCTCAATTGCAGCAATGATTAACAAATTTCATACAACCTCCTTACATACTAGTTATGTCAAATTTAGAAACGTCGTGCTGCTCAATTGCAGCAGTAATCAATGTTCATGAAGAAATTCCTTACAAGATTCAACAGTACAAGTTTAGGTGAAGTCTTACTCAGTAATTTGACTTCATAGTCACATGAGATAAATTAAACCTTCCATTTACGTCATACAATATAAGCCTCTCGTTATGAAACAGTAAGATCAATTCTGTCCCAAAAATTTGTATTCAAAAGCTTCCTTTCCTTTTACCATAAACGTACATTATTAAATAGTCTTCACATAGGTATTTCAATAAAATATTCACAGTGCAAACACTCCCAAACGTCTCACATTAGGAAACATCAATCGATCCTACAAATTAGTATTGAAAAGCTTCCTTTCCATTTTAACATAAACGTAGTTCTCGAAGGCTTGCATATTAAATCCTTAGTACCATGAAATGGGGCATTACAAACAGTCCCTTTTTTTTTGTTCATATAGTTGGTCCTCTAAATCGGGCATTTTAAATCCTAAGTACAATGAAATGGGGCATTACAAATAGTGATTTTACTTAACAGAGAACTGGTACACAGATATCTAACAAAAACAACAGAAAAAATATTTAGAACCGAAAGAAGAGTAGACTGAGAGCTCAGGAAGGAAGAATGAGTTCTATAGAGCTCAAGGATAGGAGGCACCAACGCCACATGGTGTGTCAGTTAAAGAACAACCGACCCTGTACCCCATTTAGTCCTGTTGTGTAGAACAAATGGGTAATGTGTTATCACGTGTTAATGTTAAAATCATGTCAATCATGGAAATCATGTGTGAGAAAAAAAAGCAAAGTTAGTTATATAAATAACAAAGAGACAATAAAGAGATTACTAATTACTGTAGCTGAAAATGGTAGTTATGGTGCACCAAAAGACATGAGTATCATGGAAATAAAAACACAGTAATCTTATATTGATATAGCATGAAAATAACACACTTAGGGAACAGGCATTAAGAATGGAGAGGTACTGTCATGTGTCAGCAAGTAGCAGTGTGACAAAATAGAAGTGTGCATAAATAGAAGCATATATGCATAGTATGTGGCCACATAATCAACATCACAAATTACAAAGGTAAAAGCATTGATTAAAAGATCCATAAGCACTGTAGCACAAATACGAACAATAAATATGTAGACAAAGTATGATAATAGCTGTAATGAAAAGCAAGAAGTTAACGTCAGATAATAAAGCAAATTAGCATGGCAACACAGAACAAAATTTCAGCAGAAAGCATATTGCAGATAATAAAGCAAAAATATCAGGCCAACACAGAACAAAGTTGCAGCAGGAAGCATAAGGCAAAATTAGCAGGCCAACACATAACAAGATTTCAGCAGAATGCATAAGACATAACATTACTCTAATCCTGAAATTGGTAATCTTACAAAAAAATAAAAGTGCAGAAACGCAGAAAGTCACACATAACACACAGAGTTTCGCTCAACATATAGCTTATTATGTGCGTAGCGCCAATTCTTACTTTGATGCTGTCACGATCCGGCTGCCTCCTGCAGGCATCTAGCTCCGACTCGAAACACGTCTGCTGTCTCTGCGCATCTCCTCACCACTACTCAAACTTTTACGCGTGCACCTAGCTTTGTTAGCTGTATAAAGATCTTACTACTCGAAGATGTACTACTCGTCCAACCTTGCGGTTGGGAACTATCGACATTTTTCACTGGCTCTATCCTGATCGAATCTCAGCACATACCTTTCAGAATGAATAAAACGGATTGAGTGTGGTTAGATAACTGCCCAGCTTTAGTAATTATAAAGTTTGATTTGAAACATTGAACGTAACGTGACATCTGTTCCTGCACTTCCATGTGAGTTTACCGATCTATGGGGACACCAAACGGCATTCATAGCGGTTGCTGGATAAAAGCAAATTTATCATATGTTTTATTTGTCAGATCTGAGAAGCACCCACACTTTGTGCTTACAAATCTAATTAAAAAAGTATAATAAAAAATTATCTCCCTACAAAAATCGTGGATTTTATTGGTGATAAATGACTCATCTCATTAGAAATTAACTGATTCAGTAGCGCTTACGTACACGCGGCATCGACGTCAGATGCTAGGCAACCACTGGACGCATTGGACGTTGACTGCACTACCTGTAAACCGAAGCTACGATATTCTGTTTGTTTGAAATAACTTCTTCTCTCCCCGCCGCGGACGTCAATTCTCAGAAAAATTGTTTTGTTTTTCTGCATCCAGAATTCTCGCCCATGACGCTCGTACTTTGGTAAATTGATTTAGTAAATACTTTGCAAACTTCGGAATAAACTTTGTAGCCGCCAGCAAATTGTTTAGACAAATGTTTTAAAGGTCTTGTAATCAGTTCTGTATTGGGAGAAGAAAGAAAAAATGCGGACATTTAAAAGCGCCCAGCGTGATCCTGACATGCAGCAGACCATCATATTAATACTGAATTTTGTAAGTTCTTAGTGTGTATAGGAACACGTGAGGCAGTACACGATTTACGACCTATCTCAGAAGACAGATTGATGTAAGACAAATCTAGATTTTAGCGTCTGCAGATTCAGAGGAAGCATTTGACAAAGTTGACTGGAAAACACTTACTGAAATTCTGTCGAAGGACATGAAAGCGAAGCAGCAGTTGAGAAGGGAGTGAGACAGGGCTTTAGGCTACCCACCAGGTTGTTCATTCTGTACACTTAGAAAGCAGTAAAGGAATCGAACACAAATTGGGAAAGCGTGCTTAAATACAGAGAAAACGAATAAAGACTTTCAGATCTGCCAGTGACGCTGTAATTCTGTCAGATGTCAGAGACGGCAGTAGACCTGGAAGAACAGATAAATAGTTTGCGTAGTATATTGAAAATAGGTGATAATTTGAACATTAACAAAAGGAAAACAGGGATATGGCAGCATAGAAAAACTGTCAGGTGACACTGCACGATTAATATTAGCGAATCAGACTCTAAAAGTTGTAGCAGAATGGTGTTTGGACAACAAAATAACTTACGATGGTGGAAGCAGACAGGATATAAAATGCAGACTAGCATCAGCAAGAAAAATGCTTCTATAAAAGAGAACTGTAGTATAAATTTAAATGCTATTAAGTTTTTCTGAACTTATTTGAATTAACCTATATGAAAGTGGAATGGTGTCGATAAGGAGTGCAGACAAGAAGAGAGTAGAAGTTTTTGAAGGGTTGTAAGAGATCTATGACTAAGGAATTTATTACTAGCGCACTCGAGCAGATGTAATTTCGATGTATTGCTCACGCGCTGCCTGCGATATGTAAGCTACAAGAGAATCGCAGACCAGAGAGCAGTGTCGGTTGCAAGAAGCAGTGTCGGCAGTAGTGGTGGTAGCTCGCAGTCGGGCGGTTGGGCCGGTCGTGCCTAAGCTATGTAGTATAACGTAAAAACTGCCGCGAGCATATCTAATTTGTTACACCTAAATTTGTTTTATTCTTATATCAAGTCCCATGTAAATGTTTTAGAAAATTCTTTTAATAATAATCTTTTTTTTTATAAAATCAAATTTTTGACACTCATTCATCTGAATTTAAAGAATTTACTAATTTCTGCTATCCATGGTCATCCTGATTATCGTAAAGAAAAATCAGTTGTTTCTTTCTATACATGACAAATCTAGCGGCCAGCATTGGACTGGACTGCGCCAGAAAAATTTCTTATAGGATCACATATATACGCGTCATCCAGCGACGTCATTGAGGTAAGAATTTCCAATTTATTCAAAATGATCTTTCAGGGCCATGACGCCCCTGCTGACGTCCAAATTTACCAGTTTAGAGTCACAGTCAGTTAATTATTGAAAGGTTATATATGAGTCACATTTTTTTATTGGGAGGTTAGTCACGTTATTATTGCGAGGTTACGGAATAATAAACTGTTGGGAAGTTACACTAAATGTGAACGCTATATATATAATTTTGTGCATATTTTTTCTGTTGGACGGTTACACTTGGCGACAACCGACCAGGATCGTATTTTTTGTGAATTTCTGAAACGTAGTCAGTTATATATCTGCTCTTATTTACCTACTGTTAAATGTAGTTTGCATCTGGTGCAACGCATTTACTAATTTGTCACTCCTTCTTTCACAGATCATCGGCAATTTATTGCTCTTTGTTGTTATTGTATTTGTAACATTTTGCTTTGTCTTTGATTTTGTGCCTACCTTTGAGTTGTGAAAATGTCGCGAAAGACTGCTAACAGTACATCGCGATGCGTAATTAGTGAAAAAGTCGAACTGACTAATTTGACCCATAACACTAGCGACACTCAATATCATAAGGATAGTCCTCCGGTTACAGAATATCAGTGCGTGCCGACCACCAATAATGATTCTAATCTAAATGATGAGCAAACAAATTCAATTATGTCCACACAAAATTTAACGACAATTGATGACACGGCACGTTCCACTACAATGAACGCTGCCCAGTTTCACACACCTGATTCGCAAAAGTTACACAGTGAACAGAAAAATGTTTCTAACGAAGATGAACAATGTACGCAAAATACGTCAGATCGATTTGATTGCTATGTAGTGACCAACAGTGCACATCCAATTAGCAAACCTTTTCGTGAATCAGACAATGACCAAATGGTTACACAAAACGTGACACATGCAGATACACGATCACACAGCACAGAAAACAAAGTCGCTAATTTTGGCATGGATCAAGTTATGGCAGTGTTGCTAAAACTCAATAAAAATCTCAAACAGTCGAATGAAAAACAAGACAACAATTATAGACAACTAAATGAATCGAACAAACAACTTAATGAAAACTTCAAACAAATTAATGAACAGATTACAGCCATTGCCGTGCAATGTAATGAAACTAAAGAACAATTACGTGAGGAAAGTAAGGCTTGTGCAAGGAATAGTAGTGAAGAGATACGCAATCCACATGCAGCCACAACAAAATTACTTAGAAATGAAATCAGTGCAGTTGCTTAACACTGTTCAG
This sequence comes from Schistocerca serialis cubense, assembly GCF_023864345.2. Lineage (NCBI taxonomy): Eukaryota > Metazoa > Arthropoda > Insecta > Orthoptera > Acrididae > Schistocerca > Schistocerca serialis. The sequence goes on from NC_064643.1 coordinate 150,977,956, forward strand.
AAAACGCAACACGACGAGTTTAAATTAACCTTTAACTGCTGACGTGCGGTCTGTGAGATCGCGCGCGTTTTCCATCACGTGATTTAAATACTTTCCCGCGCTCACTATCGCGTCACCGTTTCAGTAGCTTCTGAGAAGTGCAAGGAGACTCACGTAACTGCGAGTGAAACAGCTTTTCCGCTAGACAGGTGAGTTAGAACTAATTAAATGTTAACAGCGGTCTGTCAGACCGCACGTCAGCGTTAGTATAATTATTTACAGCTAAGTGGTTACTTCGTCATTCTTCTTTATAGGTACGGTACACATAAATAAATGCAGGTAGACGGTCCGTCTGGCAGTAAAAGGTCGAAAAAGGACCAACAGCAACACATATGTGTTACTAACTTTGTAATTTTGAAACAACTGTGCGACGTTGGTTAGAGGAAACCGAAGTTTCGGACTTCAATGTTCTGGGACAGGCCCCAGACAACTCTGAGAACGAAGAAATAGTCTCTGACGATGATATAGAAATGGTTGTTTCAGAAAAGGAAGAGGAAGACCTAGATTCCGTACAAAGAATTTCAAATAGTTTTTATGGCAAGAACCGGTACAAGAGGTCGAAAAATCCACCGAACAGAGCAGTTAGAGCTCCTGTGCATAATATTATTGTAAAATTACCCTCTTACAAGCTTCCTAAAAATGAAAAGCATGATCCTCTTTCCATTTGGTACAAGTTGATAGATAATGAAATGATGAATGAAATTTTGAAATGGACGAATGAAAAACTAGCTGGTTATAAAAATAAATTCCTAAGCCAAAATCGGTCTGAATTCGCTGAATTAGAATCTATAGAACTGAGAGCGTTTTTTGGTATATTATTCTATTCGGCAGTTTTCAAATCAAATCATGAAAATGCTGACTACATTTTCGCATCTGATGGTTCTGGCCGTGAAATTTTCAGTTGTATTATGAGCTAAAATAGATTTCTTGTACTACTGCACTGTTTACGACTCGACGATGCAACAACAGGAGTGAAAGATCGTTGAGTGATAAGCTTGCAGTTGTATCGTTCATATTTCAAAAATTTGTTTCCAATTCCCAAAGCTTGTACAATTTAGGAGAAAGTGTCACTGTGGATGAAATGTTGGTGCCTTTCCGAGGCCGTTCTTATTTTGTTCAGTACATGCCTCAAAAACCTGCCAAATGCGCCATCAAAATTATGAGTATATGCGATAGCAAAACCAGCTACTTCTACAATTGATACGTCTATTGTGTAAAAGGTTCCGATGGTCAAAATTTATCTTCTGATTAAGAAAAATTTTTGGTAGCAACTCAATCTGTTATCCGCTTATGTAAACCAATTTATGGCTCACATCGCAATGTTACTGCTGACAATTGATTTTCATCTATTGAGTTGGTCGATTATTTGTTAAATAAGGACCTTACATATGTTGGAACTATGAAAAAAAACAAAAAAAGAATTACCTAATGAATTTCTTCCAAACAAAAAACGCGAAGAAGGGTCTGCGTTATTTGGTTTCACGGGTGCAAAAACGTTATGTTCGTATGTGCCTAAAAAAAATAAATCAGTGGTGTTAGTTTCATCAATGCACCATTTTAATGAAATAGATAGGCATACAAACAAACCTGAAATTATTGCCTATTACAACTCCACGAAGGGAGGTGTGGATGAGCTCGACAAATGCGCAGTTTACTCGACGAGCTGAAGGACAAGACGATGGCCGATGGCAATTTTTTACAGAATTTTCGATCTGAGTGGGGTAAATGCGTATGTGATCTACAACACACAATTTGCCAAGCCAATAGAAAGAGAAGTTTTTCTGAAAATGTTAGCACGAGCTTTAGCGTTGCCTCAACTGAAACGACGTGCTGTGAACAAGTTGCCACGGGAATTAAGAGCGACCATCATCAGAGTTCTTGGACCCGTTGCACCGGAAGAACATGAACCAGACCCTGAAGAAGGAGGTAATAATAGGCGAACTTCCCCTTCAAAACTAAAGAGAAAAACGTGTTATTCGTGTAACACGTGCAAAAGGGCTATTTGTCTACAATGTACAACATTTGCATGTAAAATTGCAGCTAATTTTGCGCTACTGCAATTTTTTTTATTATAAGACTGAAATAAGTCATTAGCATGTTAAGTTACTCAGAGTGCCTTATAATTTATTGTTTTAAACAGTGTTTGGTAAATAAAAAAATTTGCAATTTTTTAAATTCTTATTTCGTTGTTCCTTCTCCGCTCATGTTTGTAACACACAATCATGGAATATGTCATAAAACGTCTATAAATAATACGTTTCAAAAGTAAATTTACATGCCTTTCATTTGTTATACAAGAATTTGAAGTATTTATATATATAAAAATAAAAAACACATCGAATTGTTGCCTGTACGACGCCAAAAGTTCAGCGGTCTGAGAGACCGTACGTCAGCGGTAGTGTGACAAGATCGGCACGTCGTCAGATAAAGGTTAATGTCAGCAGAACTTTCACGCACTCTGGATGCGAAAGTCGACAAGAAATTTGAACAACAAAACAGCCCAATTGACGAACGTTTTAATCACCACCTACAAAACAGTGAAACGCGTTACAAAGTAAAGAAACAAGTCATGGAAACAATTACTGCCTAGAGACAGGGAGACAAGCGTAAGTTGTTTACGAAAGCAAAAACATACGTAGACACCAACATTGCGACAGTATCAGATAAAATTAGTACTATCAAACAGTTGAACACTGAATTGCATGGTGAAATATCCTATCTAAAAACAAGAACAGTTACTAATATTCAGACTTTGGAAAATAAATACACAATAGACTTTCAGACAGTGAGAGCAGACTTGAACAATTAGAATTAATACAGGATCCCGATGCCATTAAAGCAGACGTTAAGAAATTAAACAAAACCACACGTAAAATACAAAAACAAATTAATGCTTGTGACACTAAAAATGACGATTAGGTAAAAGCACTGACTGAAAAATTTGATGAATTGGCCACTCGTTTTGGCGTTGTCGAAAATAGCAATGACACCAAATCAGACGATACGTCACCAGTTTAGTTCAATCAAACACCCGAATTCCAAAACATACAGCAGACAATCAGTGAGACAGGTTCGTCCAATAATATATTACGTAGAGAATTGTCATCTTTACAGCAAGAAGTGACAGAAATGAAAAATGTTTCAGCCTCTAACACCTCACAGCATATGCCACATTCTGAACATTTGTCACACTCACACAGCCAGTATAACTTATGTAATATACACAGAGTACGTGACTTATTTTCCGAAACAGACAAATAGATTCTCATGCAATCCTGAACCTGCTCAGACATTCAGAGACGATAATTTTGATTATAAGCAATTTCTATCCGTGAGAAAATTTAAGGTATTTGAGAACAACAGACCACAAATTCACCCTTTGGAATGGATACAACAACTTGCTTTTGCATTTCCGCCGACTTTGACGTCTATTCTGCAGAAACTAAAATTTATTTACAGCTTTTGACCTCAGGGGATTCATTACACTTCGATGAATATGTGCCGTAGCGTGCACAGGGTCCCGAGCCGTAGTAGTGCTATTTCTTCTTTAGTTTTCTGCACTGCTGCCTACTCTTTTACTATCCTTTACATCTATCCAAACAACTCTTCAACTATCGACCTGTCTAGAACTGGGATGAGTGAAGAAAACCTGATATGACAAGTTTTACCTGAAAGTTACAGTTTTCATTAGACACTCGCCCCTTGGATAGGCTTATAATACTTCATGCATTCAATCGTAGTGACATCACTAGTATTGTTTTGTCTTGTTAATATTCCAAGGGAACATGCTAGGGGTGTACTTACCTTGAATTTGACATCAGCGTCTAGGGAACGGAGTCCAACAAGAATCTTAGTTAAAAATCACTCCATCCATGGTTTTAGTTGTACAGGACTCAAGCACTTCATTGACTTTCAAATTTAGCATCCTTTATTTCGATATTTTATAACCACAAGACTATTAACAAGCAAAATGGTTTATTAAAAAAACAGTTTCAGTACAAAAGAGAAACATTTACATGCGCAATTTCACATAGCTACACAAGACATTCTATATGCGCAGTATTTAAACAGTATGAGCGATACACACTGAGAGCTAACAGTGAATGTGTGAGCTGAAGAGAGCGCTTTGGCGCGAATCTCGATGTATTGTACTTCTTCCAGAAGCTTATAGAAGCTTCAGAGCATCAAATTGGAGATTGAAATAATATCCAGGTTTGTTGTCTTGTGACAGCCCGAGAGAGAGCACCAGCAGCAGCGAGTACTGTTTGTATAAAACGTTTATTTTGCATTTTGTTTACGACCTTCCACTAAGGAAGGGATTCTATTTGTGTTTATCTGCTCTGCATAGTAACTAACAGTTCTTGATAAAACTTTACGTAGTTTTCGTGTTAGATTTCTTAGTGTTTTCTTGATCGTTTAGAACAGAAAGCGCCCTAAAACCGTCTTTTGTTTGTTTCGCGGCCGTTAGCCACTAGTCACTTGAATCAGCAGTTGTCTTGTGACAGCCAGAGCGAGAGCACCAGCAGCAGCGAGTACTGTTTGTATAAAGCGTTTATTTTGCATTTTGTTTACGACCTTCCACTAAGGAAGGGATTCTATTTGTGTTTATCTGCTCTGCATAGTAACTAACAGTTCTTGATAAAACTTTACGTAGTTTTCGTGCTAGATTTCTTAGTGTTTTCTTGATCGTTTAGAACAGAAAGCGCCCTAAAACCGTCTTTTGTTTGTTTCGCGGCCGTTAGCCACTAGTCACTTGAATCAGCAGTTGTCTTGTGACAGCCAGAGCGAGAGCACCAGCAGCAGCGAGTACTGTTTGTATAAAGCGTTTTTGTACTTATTTGCTGCGCTTAGCTTTTAAATAGTTTTTCTGGGAAAACCTAGCGTAGTTTTCGCGTCTCGTATTTCAGTGAGTGTTTCTTGATTATCAGAGTAGCTCATCAGAAGATTATCTTGGGAATTTGTCACCGTATAGAGTAGGGTAAACATAGTCATGTGTAGGGACTGTGGTTGTTGTGAGCGGACGCAAGGAGAATTGGCCACTCTTCGGGGGCAGGTGGAGGCTTTGTCTGTTAGGCTCATCGAGCTCGAGGCGCAGGCGTCGGCTCGTAGTGGCGTTGGGGCAACTGTGGTGAGACCTATGCCTACTTCGGTGGCCTTGGAATCACATGGAACCCCTGATGTCGCTGCGTCTTCCGGCAGTGAGCATCTTACCGGTCAGCCATCACTCCAGGGTGAATGGCGGACAGTGGTGGGCTCGCGCGTGCCTGGCCGAAAGGCGAAGGTGGGATCTGGCAGCGTGGCAGCTGCCTTACCCCTTTCCAACAGGTACGGGGTGCTTCCTAGTGGTGATGACATCGTTTCCGAGCCACCACAGGATGCCTCGCCTGTTGGGCCAGTGGCCGATTCTCCGGCAAGGTCCCGACAGTCACAGAGGGCGGGCCTATTAGTTATAGGGAGCTCCAACGTTAGGCGGGTTATGGAGCCCCTCAGGAAAATAGCGGGTAGGTCGGGGAAGAATCCCAGTGTGCACTCGGTGTGCTTGCCGGGGGGTCTCGTCCGTAATGTGGAGGAGGCCCTTCCGGCAGCTATTGAGCGCACTGGGTGTGACCGGCTGCAGATAGTAGCACATGTTGGAACGAATGACGCCTGCCGTTTGGGTTCTGAGGCCATCCTTGGTTCCTTCCGGCGGCTGGCTGATTTGGTGAAGACAACCAGCATCGCACGCGGAGTGCAAGCTGAGCTTAATATCTGCAGCATAGTGCCCAGAGTCGATCGCGGTCCTCTGGTTTGGAGCCGTGTGGAGGGTCTAAACCAGAGGCTCAGACGACTCTGCGACTATAATGGTTGCAAATTCATCGACGTCCGTTATTGGGTGGAGAACTGTAGGGACCCCCTAGACAGGTCAGGCGTGCACTACACACCGGAAGCAGCTACTAGGATAGCAGAGTACGTGTGGCGTGCACACGGGGGTTTTTTAGGTTAGAGGGACCCCCCCTTGGGCGAAACGATAAAATACCTGACGGCTTACCAGAGAGGACATTATCATCGTTGATAAAGAACGTCCGTCCTCAGAGACCAAAAACAGGAAAAGTTAACGTAATATTGGTAAACTGCAGGAGTATCCAGGGCAAGGTTCCTGAATTAGTATCTCTTATTGAAGGAAATAGTGCGCATATAGTATTAGGAACGGAAAGTTGGTTAAAACCGGAAGTGAACAGTAACGAAATCCTAGACACAGAATGGAATATATACCGCAAGGATAGGATAAACGCCAATGGTGGAGGAGTATTTATAGCAGTAAAGAATTCAATAATATCCAGTGAAGTTATTAGCGAATGCGAATGTGAAATAATCTGGGTTAAGTTAAGTATCAAAGGTGGGTCAGATATGATAGTCGGATGCTTCTATAGACCACCTGCATCAGCAACCGTAGTAGTTGAGCGCCTCAGAGAGAACCTGCAGAACGTCGTGAAGAAGTTTCGTGATCATACTATTGTAATAGGGGGAGACTTCAATCTACCAGGTATAGAATGGGATAGTCACAGAATCAGAACTGGAGCCAGGGACAGAGACTCTTGTGACATTATCCTGACTGCCTTGTCCGAGAATTACTTCGAGCAGATAGTTAGAGAACCAACTCGTGAAGCTAACGTTTTAGACCTCATAGCAACAAATAGACCGGAACTTTTCGACTCCGTGAATGTAGAAGAGGGTATCAGTGATCATAAGTCAGTGGTTGCATCAATGACTACAAGTGTAATAAGAAATGCCAAGAAAGCAAGGAAAATATATTTGCTTAACAAGAGTGATAGGGCACAAATCGCAGAATATCTGAGTGACCACCATCAAACGTTCATTTCTGAGGAAGAGGATGTGGAACAAAAATGGAAAAAATTCAGAAACATCGTCCAGTACGCCTTAGGTAAGTTCGTACCGACTAAGGTCCAAAGCGAGGGGAAAGATCCACCGTGGTATAACAATCATGTACGAAAGGTACTACGGAAACAAAGAAAGCTTCATCATAGGTTTAAGAGTAGTCGAATCATAGCTGATAAGGAAAAGATGAACTAAGCGAAAAAGAGCGTAAAGAGAGCAATGAGAGAAGCATTCAACGAATTCGAACATAAAACATTGGCAAACAATCTAAACAAGAACCCTAAAAAGTTTTGGTCATATGTAAAATCGGTAAGCGGATCTAAATCCCCTATTCAGTCACTCGTTGACCACGATGGCACCGAAACAGAGGACGACCGAAGAAAGGCAGAAATACTGAATTCAGTGTTCCGAAACTGTTTCACTGCGGAAAATCGTAACACGGTCCCTGACTTCAGCCGTCGCACGGACGCCAAAATGGAAAATATTGAAATAAACGATATCGGAATTGAAAAACAACTGCTATCACTTAGTAGCGGAAAAGCATCCGGACCAGACGAGATACCCTTAAGATTCTACAGTGGTTATGCTAAAGAACTTGCCCCCTTTCTATCAGCAATTTATCGTAGATCGCTGGAAGAACGTAAAGTACCTAGCGACTGGAAGAAAGCGCAGGTCGTTCCCATTTTCAAGAAGGGTCATAAATCAGATGCGAATAATTATAGGCCTATTTCGCTTACGTCAATCTGTTGTAGAATAATGGAACATGTTTTGTGTTCTCGTATTATGACGTTCTTAGATAATACAAATCCCCTTCATCATAACCAACATGGATTCCGCAAACAGAGATCATGTGAAACTCAGCTCGCCCTATTTGCCCAAGAAATTCATAGTGCCGTAGACACTGGCAAGCAGATTGATGCCGTATTCCTGGACTTCAGGAAGGCATTTGATACGGTTCCGCACTTACGTTTAGTGAAAAAAATACGAGCTTACGGAATATCGGACCAGGTTTGTGATTGGATTCAGGATTTCCTAGAAGAAAGAACACAACATGTCATTCTTAACGGTTCAAAATCTGCAGATGTAGAGGTAATTTCGGGAGTACCGCAGGGAAGCGTGATAGGACCTTTATTGTTTACAATATACATAAATGACTTAGTTGACAACATCGGTAGCTCCGTGAGGCTATTTGCAGATGACACGGTTGTCTACAAGAAAGTAGCAACATCAGAAGACTCGTACGTACTCCAGGAGGACCTGCAGAGGATTAATGCATGGTGCGACAGCTGGCAGCTTTCCCTAAACGTAGATAAATGTAATATAATGCGCATACATAGGGGCAGAAATCCATTCCAGTACGATTATGCCATAGGCGGTAAATCATTGGAAGCGGTAACGACCGTAAAATACTTAGGAGTTACTATCCGGAGCGATCTGAAGTGGAATGATCACATAAAACAAATAGTGGGAAAAGCAGGCGCCAGGTTGAGATTCATAGGAAGAATTCTAAGAAAATGTGACTCATCGACGAAAGAAGTAGCTTACAAAACGCTTGTTCGTCCGATTCTTGAGTATTGCTCATCAGTATGGGACCCTTACCAGGTTGGATTAATAGAAGAGATAGACATGATCCAGCGAAAAGCAGCGCGATTCGTCATGGGGACATTTAGTCAGCGCGAGAGCGTTACGGAGATGCTGAACAAGCTCCAGTGGCGGACACTTCAAGAAAGGCGTCACGCAATACGGAGAGGTTTATTATCGAAATTACGAGAGAGCACATTCCGGGAAGAGATGGGCAACATATTACTACCGCCCACATATATCTCGCGTAATGATCACAACGAAAAGATCCGAGAAATTAGAGCAAATACGGAGACTTACAAGCAGTCGTTCTTCCCACGCACAATTCGTGAATGGAACAGGGAAGGGGGGATCAGATAGTGGTACAATAAGTACCCTCCGCCACACACCGTAAGGTGGCTCGCGGAGTATAGATGTAGATGTAGATGTAGATGTATTAACAGTTTTATCTAAACTTGTCTCTTTTGATTCTTGCAAAAATTAGAGGAATAAAATAATTGCAAAAGTTATTTTATAAAGCTGTAAATTGGAAATTTTACTATTCTAAAATGTGTCACTTGCAAAGGAGATATATATTTACATTTTATGAAATTCTGATTTATTTACGAAGAAGTATATTTTTGCAGTGTAGTAATAGTTTTCTGTTCAGTAAACAATAAATTTCCGCGAAATATTACGTAAATTGTATTCGGAAAAACGTTAGGTGCATTTGACCTTTGTTATGGTTTGTTATAAGTTAAATGTGTAGGATAACTTATATTTATGACCAAAAACTTTTGCGTTGAAAGGTACAAACAATGTCTCAATATGTTTCAAAATAGTGTAATTTGGTAAAAGTATAGAATTTTTGTAAATGCTTTACTATAGCATATTGATCCAATAGATTTTGTAACTGTAATAACAGTGAACGGTGCCGAAAAAGGAAATACAACCGCAGTTTCCGTTAACTCAGGATAGTATCGCAAAATGTAGTTGATATGAAACTCGTAATCTTGGTTTGTTTTAAAGCGTAGAGAAGGTCAAGGACTCCAAGCAAGTGATTGGCCTCTAATCGGAGTATGCGCTCTACAGAAAACTGTGTGCGACAGTCACTAAGGAGATGGACTTGGGATCATGCAGGACACACGATAGAACAGAAGAAAGAGGCGACTGTGGTGAGTCGATTTCATTATCGACGGTTTTGACTACCTCCTTTCCCTTTAGTATAGCTACTAGTAGCCCTATTTTTGAGCGGCATGAACCTAATAGCATCACTATCGACATTATCCAAATCACCAAAAACCTTCGCAGGCGCACTCGACAGTATTGTCACCAAGCCTGCACCAATGGAGGGCACTCCAGCGGTTCCCTGGTGCGAGCATTGGGGACAGAGTGCGGCGGCAGCGTCGGTCCATTAGGAAGCTCTCCCCAGGCACTCCTTCCCTCCCCCCGCCCCCCCCCCCTCCTACACGCCAACCAACCCGACTGTCGATGTCCTCGCCACCTCTGCCACCAACTCCCCCAATCAATGCAACCGCCGGCGCTGCTTCGCGGCCGAGCGCATTCCCGCCTTCGCTCAGCAACACCTGCTGCACCGCACAAAATTCCCCCGCCACGGGCATGTTCCATTAAAGGTTTTTTTTTTCTTTAGATCAGCAGGATTCCGACTTGTCTGATTCTTTCCTCCATCTGATGCTAATGTTTCCATTTCTACGTAACTACTACACCCAACTTCCTGTAAGTCTTTATTTGAAACTGTATCGAGCGGATGGAGGTGTACGGGTATGGAGACAACCTCATGAATCCATGGACCCTGCATGTCACCAAGGGACTGTAATGGTGTGGGGATTGTGCAGCTGGAGTGATATGGAACCCCTGATACCTCTAGATACGACTCTGACAGGTGACACGTACGTAAGCATCCTCTCTGATCACCTGCATCTATTCATGTCAATTGAGCATTTCGACGGACTTGGACAATAACAGCAGAACAGTGCGACACCTCAAACGTTCAGAATTGCTACACAGTGGCTCCAGGAACACTCTTCTCAGTTTAAACACTTCCGCTGGCCACTAAACACCCCGACATGAAAATTATTTAGCATATCAGGGATAACTTCACTCCATCGTACTCTTACAGGTGTATCGACAGCCCTACAGGATTCATGGTGTCAGTTCCCTCCAGCACTACTTCAGACATTAGTCAGGTCCATGCCACGCCGTGTTGCGGCACTTCTGCGTGCTCACGGAGGCCCTACACGATGTTAGGTAGGTGTGCCAGTTTCTTTGGCTCTTCAGTGTTACAAGAATTCTTAAACTGGATAAGACTGAATTAACTCTTTTTTAAAGGTCCGTAAGTTTCTTACGGAAGTATCTTCCTTAGGTGCCATAAAACCTGTCAGAAGTACTTTCATGCTTCGAGACTAACTATTACGCGATCAACAGAGAGTCCTATATTTAGGATGTCATTCATTGAGTAGTAAGTTTAGCATATATTGCAGTAATATTATATGTGACCCACGCACACAGTGAAACTTACGACATCATAAAGCTAATTGCAGTTAGCAACAGATCAAACACATATTTAACCACTCACTTTCTATGATATGTCAGGAAACATTACATTCGTCTTTACAATGTTAACATGAGTGGAGATGATCGGTCTGATCAACACATGGAAACCAACATCGCATTTTATACACCTTGTCGTGATTTTTGTATAGTAGAGCCTGCAGCGAGTTTATTTCCCATGACCAATCACCCAGTGATCTGATTCTTCAATTTCTCCAGGCGTATTTTATGACGAAATAAATCTCGGGTGAACAGCCTTGTATGAGTGCGCATGGGACACAATATTTCGGCAATCGGCCGCGTTGTCATCATGAGGTACGCTGATGATGGCAACGTGGTCGATTGCCACAATATTGTGTCCTATGCACACTATGGAAGTGAAACATGGACGATAACTAGTTTGGACAAGACGAGAATAGAAGCTTTCGAAATGTGGTGCTACAGAAGAATGCTGAAGATAAGGTGGGTAGATCACGTAACTAATGAGGAGGTATTGAATAGGATTGGGGAGAAGAGAAGTTTGTGGCACAACTTGACTAGAAGAAGGGATCGGTTGGTAGGACATGTTTTGAGGCATCAAGGGATCACAAATTTAGCATTGGACGGCACCGTGGAGGGTAAAAATCGTAGAGGGAGACCAAGAGATGAATACACTAAGCAGATTCAGAAGGATGTAGGTTGCAGTAGGTACTGGGAGATGAAGAAGCTTGCACAGGATAGAGTAGCATGGAGAGCTGCATCAAACCAGTCTCAGGACTGAAAACCACAACAACAACAACAATGCACACTCAAAAAAAAAAAAAAAAAAAAAATGGTTCAAATGGCTCTGAGCACTATGGGACTCAACTGCTGAGGTCATTAGTCCCCTAGAACTTAGAACTACTTAAACCTAACTAACCTAAGGACATCACAAACATCCATGCCCGAGGCAGGATTCGAACCTGCGACCGTAGCGGTCGTGCGGTTCCAGACTGTAGCGCCTTTAACCGCTCGGCCACTCCGGCCGGCAATGCACACTCACACCAGGTTGTTCGCCTGAGATTTATTTCGTCATCCAGTGATCTATTCTGGCTTATCTGGTGTCTTGGTGCTCTGTTTTTGATGGCCTCCCTTTAGATGTGCATGCTTGGCTATTTGTTTCCAGGATGAAATTCAAGATGATCCAGTTTCTCATTACCTTCCAACCTATGTTGATAGCTCTGAGCACTGTGGGACTCAACTGCTGAGGTCATTAGTCCCCTAGAACTTAGAACTAGTTAAACCTAACTAACCTAAGGACATCACAAACATCCATGCCCGAGGCAGGATTCGAACCTGCGACCGTAGCGGTCTTGCGGTTCCAGACTGCAGCGCCTTTAACCGCACGGCCACTTCGGCCGGCTTTCCAACCTATGTAACTGCCATATTTTATTCTGCTGCATCAGTGCAATCCGCGAGCAAACTGAAGCACCACTTTTTCCCTGTGATGAATGTCCTGTAGGGATTGATGTGTTGATCAGACCGATCATCTCCACTCATGTTAACATTGTAAAGACGAATCATTTGAGGTTGTTTGATAGCTATGCTTGGCTTCTCACTCTGCGAAAATCGTTTTATTGTGTGTAGTGGCTTCACAGGTATAGAGTTGGAAGCTATTATATTGTGACCACTTTACTATCATTCAATCTTGCAAGTACTACTTTGCTAGACTTGGCTCCTTGAGCGGATTTCTTCATTTTCTTAGTGGCCAGTACGGAGCAATTTGACAGCTGGTTCTCTCTAATTGTCTCTGCACCTTGGATTCCTTTATCACATTACTTCAGTAAGGAGGACAAGTGATGTGAAGTAATTGTCAGGAAACGTTTGATAACGTTTGGTAACAGTATTTACCAAAACTCAATAACACATCAGCATAATGAAGAAAGACACTTGCTCCGAAGCCCAGGTGTTTGTAGTCTTCTTGCCGAGCGGTGCTCGAATCTTGATAAGGATGTATCCAAACAGTTTATACAGTCCTTGTAGCACCACTCCCAATTTTGTAGCCATACCGTATTGATTTTCGTGTAACTAACTACTACGACCCATTTTAAACGAAGTAAGGCACCACTGTTTCATCAGCTCTGCGTTTTCCTTAGTGGGGTGCATATTCCCGCAATCATGTATTGAGGTAAGACAAGGTAGAGGCAAGTGGAGGTGGATAGGATGAATGCGATGAAAATGTGGTGTGACAGAGTGCAATAATGCCCCCAGCAATGGAAGACCTTCCCAAATATTTTGGCCATTTTGTAATGATTACATAACTGTTACATTCAAAAAGCAATACGCTGCCAAATATAATGCACTTTGTGTAGCTTCAACAGAAGTGCCTCTCTGACTTATTTAGACTGTCATGTCCCATATGTGTATGTAGGTCTTAATGAATTTGTATCTATCGTGGGAAACAGCTGCAGCATCAAGATTATTACGGGAGCCTAATCTTAATTCCCAGCTGTCTAATACAACAGCTAAGTAAAAGTATCGTAAAAAAAATAATCTCATTTCAGTTGAAGTTACATCACCATGTGTATTATGTTTGAATGTAACAATGATATCATCGCCAAATGGTCAAAATATTTGCGAAGGTCTTCCATTGTTGGGAACATAACATTACTTAGACCATTCATTATTGTAGACAGGCTACATCTCTCTCAATGGCATATCTTTTGGCTCTTTGTACCAGAATTTTTATCACGTCTCCACTTGCCCCTACCTTTTCTGCCCTTTCTCACACCCTTCCTCTATGTTCACTTTTGGTAACTAGTTCCACTTGTTTCAGTTCCCAATCGAGTTCCAATCAGTCACATTAGTGGACGGAAGGCTGTTGGAGAAATCTGTCAGTTGACAACGATGTCGTCTTTAAAATCATCGTTTTCAAGTATTCTCAGGATTTCATCGAGACTGAAACCCCTGTGTAAAAGAAATAATAGTAAATTAACCCCATTTGTGACTGATGTACTATATGTAGTATGGCAGTATATAACATCAAATACTGTGGATTATTGTCGATGTTACACTAGTTTTACATCATAATGTAATAAATTGCTTTGTTTTCAAATTCTGAGCCGGCCGCTGTGGCCGAGCGGTTCTAGGTGCCTAAGTCCACAACCGCGCTGCTGCAACGGTCGCAGGTTCGAATCCTGCCTCAGGCATGGATGTGTGTGTTCTACGTCTAGGAGACTGCTGACCTCAGATGTTAAGTCCCATAGTGCTTAGAGCTATTTGAAACATTTTTTTTTTTTCAAATTCTGGATGTAAGACTAGTGGTTACAGATAAATATAACGCTTAGGCCTATTGCACAAACCTTTCGTACCCAATGCGGTGGTGTTCTGCTATTTTTCCAAGTACAGGACAATCAAAACATTTTTCTTGTTACAAATACAAATCAGAACTGGAAGATTCCGATCGTTAACTCCAATTCAAACTGCTAACAATGGCTCACAGTAGGTACCAACTTCAGATCACATAATCATATCGCGCAGTAGGGTTCTAAACAAAACGATGCAAAGCGTCCTACATGTAGGACGTTAAACTTATGCTGGTTAACAACTGAAGAGGCTTACCTGGCCACAACGCTTACGGACCGCGCGATGAGAACGCGCAGATCTTGCACTTAAGCTGTGAGAAGTGCGACATGTTCAGTCAGTCGTGATGACTAGTAATACGTAGGCGCAGTCGGCGCTGCTGCAGGAAATGGCTGCACCTGTTTCGTGATCTTTGACACCAAATTAAAAATGTACAGTTAATTTCATTTGCCTGACATTCTGTATGTTGAAGAGTGCAAATGGTTTAGTATAGGTAGTAACTCTCAGGGAGTACAGTTGGGCCGGCCGGTGTGGCCGAGCGGTTCTAGGCGCTTCAGTCTGGAACCGCGCGACCACTACGGTCGCAGGTTCGAATCCTGCCTCGGGCATGGATGTGTGTGATGTCCTTAGGTTAGTTAGGTTTAAGTAGTTCTAAGTTCTAGGGGACTGACGACCTCAGATGTTAAGTCTCATAGTGCTCAGAGCCATTTTTGGAGTGACAATTGGGAAGATAAAAATATGTGTCTTTCGTCCGTCACCGAAGCATAGCAAGAGCAGTTGGTTCAGCGTGCGCAGGGAGTGTATGTAGCACCTCAAACTGTCACCTTACAGGCTCAAACGCGCCGCCAGGTGTGGAGTCACGTTAGGGGTAAGTGACATGACGCTCGTGTAAGCGCTGAAATGAGGAAAATATCAAATATTGTGAAAAATTCTAGTCATGAATCGAATGCAATTTCACTAGTTAGAATTATCGGTGACATTTATAGCAGTTAAAAAGATATAAAAAACGAAATGAAAAAATTTATAAAATTATCGTTTCCGGCTCTCAAGCCGCAATGTCGCAGCTAGGAACCCTCGCACAAGGTACAGATTCTCAAACGGGATACGAAGACACTAGGAATACATTAACCACTTTTCCGTACATGGAAAACGTGAAAAAATGCTGCCACCAAAACTCGGAGCAGCGACGTCTCGGGTTGTAATGCGTGTTTGAGGTAGACGACGCGTATTAGAAACTGAAAAATTGGCGAAATTTTGAAAAATATCGCCTCTGGAACTCGAAAGTTGGGCCCCAGGATGCAATCTCATACGAGAGTTAGGAAAATAGAGCCACGAAGAGAAAAATTTGCGTAATTTTCCCTGCGAAAGGATACCTATACCTGGGATCCACTGGTGCTAGTAGAGGTAATGTGACTGTCGTTTTGTTAACGTTGGAACTTGAACCGAGGACCTCTCAGATGTAAATCACTTGTAACATGTCTACCAACCATTATAGCTAATAACAAGAGAGCTTGTATTTTTTATTATGAATAACTGGAAAATTGATTTACTAATGCGTTCAATTCTGATTTGACAGATGTGACTCACAGGTTCACAATTAGTAACTGGATGGTCTGAAAAGAACTGTGTGCGTATCTCGTGACACATTCAGTTTAGCCAGGAGAACTTTCACTTATCTGGCTCCCTTTGCTTCTCAGCTTTAGACATTTACCTCGACGTGATTGTTATTTAGCACCATCCAGTGAGCACTTGTGACTTGGAATGTCACGGACGAAAATTGTCGTTGTACACCACAGTCCACGTGCAAAAATGGTAAATGTACCACTTAACGTATAATACACATTGTTAGTGGGTCAATATTATCTAGTCATACATACTGGTTACCTACCTCGAATCACATTTCCAACACCCGATGACTGATGGAAGAGTGCGGTACAACGTGACCATCGGAAGATGGTTGATACCACTGATCTTCCAATACTGAGTGCGTTTTCTCTCTGGGGAGCGAGAAAGATTGAGATCAAGACAAGCTGCTCTTATCACAGTCAAGATTTTTCTTGAAGATAAATTCAGTGCTATCGCTGAAAGAAAACACCGCTGGTAACAAAACTGTCCTCCACAATTCCTGAAACCTTATGTATTTGACAAGCTTGGGGCAAGCTGAACTACGCTGAAGCACAATGGAACGGGTCAAAGAAGACGTGCATACACTCTACAAAGCTGTGTGAAACTTTCATCACCATCTTGTGACTATGCTGCTCATACGGATGGTTCTCATGTTGTATCAACATTTTCAGCGCGTGCCTAAGAATGTCCTTCCGAAGGTTTCGTGACAGTGACGAGTGAAGTGATAAACTACATAAAACGCCTTGGTATTTGCGTATAAGTATCATTGACTTCTGTTATAATGGAGAAAGAGGCGAAGGGGTGTTTAATAATCTTTGTATTTGTATAGCTATTCCTCTAATTCAAGAACTTTTATTGCATGCGATATAATAAATAAATACACTGGGAAATAAAAAAAATTGGATCTTACAATCTAAAACGTCTGAACAGAAGTACTACGAGAATTGGGCGCAAAGAGGGGCAGGGGTGAGAAAGAGAGGATATCCGTGAGCCGTGGACATCCCTGGGTAAATGGTTACGGCAAATAAATAGTGGGAGAAGTTTCAAATAGTGGGAGACTTCTGCTTTAAAACCGGAAGATTCGGTGTTCAGTTTTCATCTCCTTTATTATGTTAGTACAGTAGAACCCCTCTAATCCGTCACCTTCGGGACCGGGACCATGGTCGGAACGAAGGATTATCCGAAAAATCTAATATTTACTGCAAAAAATATAAAAAGACATTTCGTACAAAAAATTAAACAATTTAAGAACTAAAAGACGTCTACAATAATACAAAAAGATGTTTTTTACCCAGTGTTAAACAATATATTAACTAAAAACGTCTACACACACTATAATAACGTATAACCGATATATACTGTAAACTAAAAAAATTTTATATCACTGTATATAAAAAAGAAATTTTTTACAAAGAAATAAACTACTGTATGTATAAACTAAGAAATGATTATGCTGTATGTATTATTTTTACAGTAAAAACAAAAACAAATTACTTGGAAAAAAGTCAGTGATAAATTTTTGTTTAGCAGATGTTATTCTAGATTTAGCTGCAGTGTCCCTCCATTTTTTTATTCGCAAAACGTCCATAGGAGTTGGAGTTGTATTGCGCTCGATGTATTGAAGGGCGATGTTAAAAGCGTTTTCTGCATCGTTGTGTGAAATCCTGGTAGGGGGGGGGGGGGGGGGGAGGGGAGTTTGTCTTCGCCGTCCGAGTCCTCACTCACAGTTTCCTGGCTAACAGCGGTAACAATCTGGTCGTCATTGAGCTCTTCAAAAGTGTCATAGTATTTGTCACATTCGTTGATCCACTCTTCAACTTCATTGGCAGCAGGGACGTTCGGCTCCAGAGTTTGTAGATCTTTAACGATTTCCAGTGCGTCGTTGTTTTACTCATCTTCGGTATGTTCATTTTCAGTCATAACTTGTGGTCAAAGCATACGCCACGATTTCCACAGTGTGTCAGGTTTCAGTTCATCCCATGCTGCAGCGATTGTGTAAATAGCATCTCCGATGTTCAGGGATTTCATTGCCTCAAATAAGTTTTGAGCTCCTTCATATTTTTCCAAGATTGAGCTGATATCCTTTCTGCGATATCGCCTTTTTAACCATCCGATGACGTCCTGATCCATTGGTTGGATGAGTGGGGTCACAATAGGAGGCAGAAAGAGAGCTTTTATTTCCCCTTTCTCCTAATCTTCCTCAGATGGATGTGATGGTGTGTTATCCTACAACAGTAGAGCACGAACAGGCAGACTTTTTTGCTTTAAGTATTTTCGACCTATGGCACAAACTCTTTGAAAAACCAGGATTTAAAAAGGTTGCAGTCCATCCAAGCAGATTTTTGATTGCGGTAATAAACCGGCAAGGAAGATAAGTTAATGTTTTTGAATGCCCTCGGCTTCTTAGATTTGCCAATGACTAACAAGGAGAGCTTGTGGGTACTATCTGCGTTGTTACAGGGAATGACTGCTATTCTATCTTTTATAAGTTTCGTTCCTACCACGGATTCATTTGAAGCTGGGAGCGTTTTTGTTGGCAACATTTTAAAGTTCAGCCCTGTCTTGTCGACGTTATACACTTGGCAGGGTAACAGTTCATTTTCTTCTACAATTTCTTGAAACTTAACAGAAAACTCCTTAGCAGCTGTGGCATCGGAAGATAGTTTTTCACCAGAAATAGAAACAAATCGGACGCCATGACGAGTTTTCCAACGATCAATCCAGCCTTCACTGGCAGCAAATTTACTTTCGGCTTCCGGTTCATTATGGAAAAGTATCGCTTTTTCTTTGAGAATTGGCCCGGGATATTGGAGTTCCTTTCCTTCTTTCTTGACAAAACCACATCCTCAATGCGTTATCAAGCAGTTCAAGTCTAGGCTTTTTTAATGTTTTGCGATTCTTCAGAGTGTTTTCACCATCAGTCGTAACTGTATAGGATTCAATGTCTTTCCGATTCTTCCTCCAATCCTTAATTGTCGTAACACCTACATTCAGTTCCTTTGCAATTTTTTGGAGCAATCCTCCTTCGTCCAGTCTTTGTAGCACTGCTAATTTTTCATTTAGTGAAAGAATTACGTGTTTACGTTTGAATCCAGACATGTTGAAAACCGGATAGCTGTACACACAATGAATCTACAGTAATAACTTCTGTAGAGAACACGGTATAAAGCAAACAACGACGTTTTTTAACCCCAACAAAGGATAAAACTGCACAATAATGTGCAGTATAACAATGTGCACAGTGATAGACACCGCAACAATGGCCCGACAGGCGTCCAGTCAGTGACAAGTCGGCACAGGCCGGCGAGACTGAGCGTGGTCGGACTAAGCGGAGTGACGCACCTTCCAAGGTCGGATTAGAGGGGTTCTACTGTAGTCTAAAGTAGCACAAAAATCCCTAGGAAATTTAGCTACTACATCTATTGTGATGAAACTTCTACCTGTTTTATAGATTCAATAATATTTTTCTATATGTAGGCATATGATAGACTTTGCAAGTGTGCTACTGTCCACCAGCATCGGCGAAATTTCAAGCCGTGGAAACGTCCAACAGATTCGTCAGCCAACGCCAGCTCAGCGGGTGCTGTACCGCACTTCCTTTGCAGACCGCTTCAAAGGTCCCAACAGATGCTTGACAGTTACGTTACAGGCTTCCGCGGTGCAGCTAAATGGGTTTCCTGCGTACGTCCTGCACTCTCTGCCTCAGGCATAAGGTCATTAACCTTTAACCTTATACACCCCCCCCCTCCCGACCCTCCATGTGTGCACACTGTGGAACAAACTTCTGGCACAACATTCTCGAAACTTTCCAACATAATTACAAACGGGTGGGAAGGGACGGCTACGCATGAGATACGCCAAAAACATTGCACAAAAATGTTGTGACTTAGCACGACAGCCAAGTCACAACGAGAGAAAGCCGAAAGGCACGCGTTAAGCTCACGCAGATTGGCGTGAGGTCTGGAACAGGATACGTAATGAATGCTATAAAGAAAAGTACGTAGCTTCTGGAATACTTAACTTTAATCCACATTTGTAGAACATCGCTCTTGATGATACATGTTTCACAATATTAATTATCAAAGCTATGGCGCCTTGCTAGGTCGTAGGCAATGACTTAGCTGAAGGCTATGCTAAGTATCGTCTCGGCAAATGAGAGCGTATTGGTCAGTGAACTGTAGCTAGCTACGTCGGCTGTACAACTGGGGCGAGTGCTAGTACGTCTCTCTAGACCTGCCGTGTGGTTGCGCTCGGTCTGCTATCACTGACAGTGGCGACACGCGGGTCCGGCGTATACTAATGGACCGCGGGCGATTTAAAGGCTACCACCTAGCAAGTGTGGTGTCTGGCGGTGACACCACAAAAGAGACGCAAAATTAGTTATAATTTCTAAAAAAACTAAAGAAAAGATCATGAGACTTCAAAAGTTGAATTTCAAGGTACGATGAGCTGCTTTGATAATTCTGGGAGACTGGCTGAAAAGGACAAGTAAAGATCATGGCGTTTCTTAGTCCAAAGAGTATATGACAAACGATTATTACTTCTGTTCACTGGAACTCACAGTTAATACGTAATTTCTGCATAGCTCGAGTCACAGACAGTTCTTTGTATACTCTTTAGCCAAAAAACAGACTGTGCGAAATGGAATTCCCTAACTAAGATAAAATGTTAGGAATTCCTTTATTATAGTAAAGATGAATTTTTGGCAATAAACTAAGTAGACATTTTGCATTATTTAATCTGATTGAGGTGCACATAAATAAATAAATAAAAATTATTTAATCTGACTGAGGCGCACATCTTATACGAAGTTATATTAAATAATGTTTATTTATTTATTTAACCTGATTAACAAGTAAGCGCCTTGGGCATAGCAGTGTTCTTTCGCAAAAAAACACTTCTTTCACCACAGTTTACTAAAATGATGATACCTGTGTTACTATAAATAGTACGATAGTAATGGAGGCGACACTGTAATTTGAAACTTGATTTGCATATAGTGTACGAAAGGTCATATGGAATAACAACAACGAGTAACAACTAATAGCAGGAATATTAGCAGAACTATTACTACTACTACTATTACTTCTGATAATAGTGATAAAAATAGTGATAGTAAAGTGAAATTAGAAGATACAATTACATAAATTGGCGTAAAAAAACGACATACCATGAAATACTGAGCTGTACTAGAGAGAGATTCAGGTAGACTGTCCCAGCTAGGGACTGAAGGAAATGAAAAGGGTCTGATGGAAGAGAAGTGTCCTTAGTTATAATGGGGTAAATGATGGAATCAAAAATAGAGCAGATATTACTGTTGCTTTATTATTTACATCAAAATCTGTCTTTTGAAGCTTATGTGTGATTCAGCTCTAGAATTTTGTTAGGGAGATCATTCATTAGTTAGACTATTGCTAGGGAGAAAGGTTTAGAAATGGTGGCCGTGTTATCTAGTGACACAGAAAAGATTATGCTCTGAGGGTGTTCTCTGACGATGGCTTGTACATTCCTCGTCACACGTGGCTGGATATTTGCATAGATATGGAGGGTGTCTAGTCTGTTGTAAGGGGATCAGCACAGCGGGCTTTAGATCCTTTCTGAAGGGGGTTTCTTTCAATAGTAGAAATTATTTCAGTAAATGGGGAATCCAGATCAGAAGCCAAATGACCTTGTTTCATCAGCATATGAGGGGTGCAGCAGATCAGCTGCTTGTAGATATCGATTCTGATATTTGCATCCCACACTGTCATTTATGTAAGCAAAATATGCGAAAGCTTCAGACAGAAGGATATGTCCTGCCTGATTTCTATGTGTAGATTTATGCGCAAAGTGACAAGTGAAAACTGATTCAAAATTATTGTCATATCGAAACAGTGCACAGATCTCGAACGGACACATGACGCAAAGTATACAGTATAAGCTACCAAAATTAGGAGTTACAGTGAATTTCTACCTATTTAAACGCGTTTCTGTAATAGCTCTTTTCCATTACGATACTGCAAATAAAACACCTGTACTATTGAGATAAACAGTCTGGACATACGATGACATTAAAATATCATGTACTTATGAATGGGAGCTTTGACAAGGACAGCCAGAAGACAGTTAACAAATTTTTCTGAAGATTTGCCGAAGACTGTCAACAAAAAGGCTTAAACCATGCAGTATACCGGCCAAAATTAAAACTTTATCGTCATTCGTAAG
The DNA here is from genome assembly GCF_023864345.2 of Schistocerca serialis cubense. Taxonomy (NCBI): domain Eukaryota; kingdom Metazoa; phylum Arthropoda; class Insecta; order Orthoptera; family Acrididae; genus Schistocerca; species Schistocerca serialis. The sequence goes on from NC_064643.1 coordinate 151,000,153, forward strand.
TGAAGTATCAGGACAAAGTTAAATATTCATGAAACTATACGTCTCATGTGTCAGGATAGAACCGCTAACTATTTGAGAGTGTTTATGTATATTTAGTAACCACTTCCTCTTAATAACTTGTAAGTTAAATCAAAGTTTTGTTGCTATTGTAGCGGCACCACCGTTTAAGATAGGAAAGTTAGATTCAGTGCATTATTTATGAGCGCACAAGTAACAGCCAGGCACGGGCCTGTTCATAGTAAGTTACACTGACCAGTGGTTGCAAAGTAGAATGGAGGCCACAGGGCCATCGAACTGCTGCAAAGAGTAAATGCAGCGGTTTGCATGGCGAAAGTTACAGGCAGAAGAGGCCCATTGTCGCAACCTAGGCGTTATGAGTACGTGACTCGGAGCGGCGCATTAGCAAAACAGAGGTACACAGCCACGTATAAATAAATGGCTCTGAGCACTATGGGACTTAACATCTGTGGTCATCAGCCCCTAGAACTTAGAACTACTTAAACCTAACTAACCTAAGGACATCGCACACATCCATGCCCGAGGCAGGATTCGAACCTGCGACCCACGTATAAACAAGTGCCAGTTTTCTAACGGGGGGGGGGGGGATTCAAGTGTGGCAGCTCTTCTGGACGGCAGGACGTTTCACACCACCGGCTACACGCAGTAGCAGGTGGGGCGCCAGCATTCCAGTCCACGGCAGGTCGCTGGTTCGACCCTGTGAGGTCAACATACGATCCGTTGCCAGCCAGCAGTGGGCCACTCGATGGCTCACTACCGCGGGCAATGTTGTTGGCTCCGAACACACGCTGGAGGCATCCTGGGCGAGGGTCGCAGATTTGGCTGTCAGATTGCAGGCACTTGTTGTCGCCTCGATCTTAACCATGACGGCGAAGAAGCATGCAGCGGGCCGCCCTGTAGCTCCCAGCGAGTGGCACTGAGACAACGGGGATGAAGGCTGGTGAGTCGGCTGCTGGTGCATCCTGACGTAAAAACTCCGCGGCTACACATGGCCAGCACGCCGCAGTTTGTTGCACTGGTCGCTGAGGTAGCCCTTCCGCGCCAAACTGTTTTGCAGACAGCATAGTGGCGTCCTCGGCATCGCGGGACCCTGTGACGTAGACAGAGAGGAATGCGGCACTGTAGCTGGGAATAATAAAAGACTTGAAGATCACAGCCGAGTTTTAACACAGCGCATCCTCACAGTTTACATCCATCCTCGACAGCACGCCAACATCTACATTTGGCAGTGACGGCTACACTATGTAAGAATTTACGGTATTCTGAAAGCTTGTACTCATAGGTTGTTACAGTACATGTATCTATAGGAACAAGCAAGAAAGAAAATGAATCAATTATGAAATTACTGAAGATTAAAGAGCCATACAACTTTGAAGAAACATCTGTTAGATTCGTGAAGACCAGTGCATCATAAATTAGCTCGTGCTGTCATTAGTGTACTCTGTTTTTCAGGTACTTCCAGACAGTTTAAATCAATTATTAGTAAGAACACTTTCTAAAAGGAACAAAAAGAATAATGTGGTTAACTGCAGACGTTTCCTTATGACAGTGTTTTCCAAGACAGATTTTGTGAGAAGGCAGATAAGGAACTGTATAAGAGAGTTGTAAATCGTCTCAGTACACTTGTTGGGAGTATTGATGTTTGGACTTAGGATGGGGGCAGCAACAAGAAATGCAGTTTGTTCTTATGTGCCTGTGCACTTACAGGGTTAATTTATAAGATGTGGATAGTCGGTACCTCCTCTGATAAACAAGAAAAGCATTTTATTGTGCCAGCCATGTTATACTTTTGCACAAGTTGGAATTGGTGCAAGCAGATAAATTTCTTCCCGGTGGGTCATTTCATTTCTAAGCAGAAGATTTCCTCTAGTGCTATCACACAGGTAACAGATTTTAATTTGATTAGATAGTGAACGGAGGGGAGCGCCACGGGATTCATTTCCAGGTACATTGCATTCCTTAACATACCTGTATCAAGGATTTCCCTTAAACATGACAGATAATGTATAAATTTGTCTATTTTTGATGCCTCAAGTGTAATTTCAAACCATCTGACATCTGACGTAAGCAATAAGCAACAAGTGTAGTGAGTAAAATTATTTTCTAACTAACAGAGATCATATTGTCACTGAATTATAATGAAATACGGCGCATAAAATTACAGACCGAGAACTGTCATAAAAGCGAAATTTTAATATCACAAAATGAAGAAATAACCAGCCACGTGTAACATTTTAAATTCTGAGTACTGGACATAGAGAAAAAACTTTCTTGGTTGTATTAGTGCCAGGATATTGTGCAGAAACTGAGAGCTGTTGTATTCAACGAATCTCCCCTGTGATTGATACTGAAACATGACAATACGTGTTCTTTGAGAACATCTTGTATTCCAGTTACTGACACCTAACCGTGCTGTAATTGAAGCCACTGCGTACGACCATCTTCATTTAGGTGTTCCGTGATTTACACAAATTGTTCCAGGCGGATGCTGGGACGGTTCCTTTCAAAGGATACGGCCGATTTCCTTCCCCATCGTTGAATCATTCACAGCTTGTGCCCCGTCTCTAATGACTTCCACGTCTACCGGTCTTTAAGCCACAACCTTCCTTCATTTCTTGAAGCTCTTGCAACATATTTATGTTGCTTGCAAATCTCGTTATTGAATGGGGAGTAGATTTTGCTTGGTACTAGTCGAAGTGAATCCGTGAGTTCCATAATTTCTGCTAATGATAGCTTTTTCTGTTTTATAAGGTCTGACTTACAGGCTTTGAGTGATTCTGGACTGGCTGTGAGTGCGTAAGGGTTTGTAATGTCACTTGACAATAGCTGGTCTGTTTAACAGATGTCGACGATTTAAAATTTTTTCTTCTAGCTGCTGACTTTTTTTAGTAGTTTTGTGCGCGTGTATATGCCTTGGTTACTACCTAGTTATATTTGTATGTGATTTTGTAACCCAAGCTGTTCTTGATTTAAGAATCAATTTGGTCATCAGTCTGTGTGTATTCCTGGTTGTCGTCCTAGGTTTTCGGAACATAGTCTCATTGGCACACACAGGAAAGAATCTTTTCGGGCATCACATGAATTCGTAATTAACAAGTTATATATAAGTAAGCATACTGTCCAAACATGTCAGGTCATTAAACAATGGAAAATAAACGTAAGCATGTTTTATTTTATAAAATTCAAAAGGTTTCGGTGTTTGCTACTGATTTTGATGACTTCTGAGGTATCTCATTGAATTCTACTCATTCTTTTAAGCTGAGTTTACACAGTACGTTGTCAGGAGATAATTGCATTACTGGGTAACATCTCTCTCCAGAATCAGCAACTTTGTCTTTTTATAGACCATTGTGGCAATTCTCTCCTTGCTGTGACGACTTTTTATGCAGTGTTGGCGAGTATTTGCTGTTTTCTTATCATTTTCGCTCATACGTAAATGGAACTTAATATCTTAGTCTTGCCCTTCCCGGAATAAACGATTTTTCTTACTGCAAACAGCTTTAATTTGAATAGTTTCGTTGTCTTCAGGAAAACTTTTTATTCACCAGGACCGCAAGGAAGGATCCATCGACTAACAATTAAAATACCATCTTCAGATCTGAAAGTATGCAGAAGACTACAGGCCAAAATTCATAATGAAAAGAATGGAGGAAATTTATGGTTTCGTAATAATTATAAGAATGCATACCGCAAAACAGAAACATAGACTACTGAAGCGAGACGCTTTGTTACAGTCATGTTCACAATTTCAAACTGTAAGATAAGTGGAATAAAATTTACAGAAATAATTCACAGTCATCGGTAAAAAGCATGTACAAAAGGATTTTCTGAACAACACATACCTCAAAAATTCTGTTTACAGTACATATATATTAGATACGCTCTGCGCCATTTCATTGCACTATATTCAGATACACCATGGTCATGTAATGAGAAAACTTAAGGGGCTATCTTATCTGTTGACGGTACCTGTTGAAGCTATCCAGGTGACAGCAATAGGCCGACTGATCGGTTTTACGTATGCCGATTTTTGAGTCGTTGAACTGCCACCAGGTTGCAGTTCGGTGTACGTACATACTTATACAGAATAATAAATAATACGCAGTAGTTTAAAAAGTAAATGTTGAGTACATTACAATGGTTTATATGTAGAAATACGACAGCTGCACAGACAGTTAGAGCCAATGCGTGGTGTAGGTAATGCGGAAAAATAAAGCAGTTGCGCGAGGTATTTACAGAGGTTCTCCAATTACAAGCAAATGTAGAATAAGCGACGAGAAGTGACGTCATAAGCACGTGAGCACAAGTGTCGGTATCATGGTTTTTAAGAATGAAAACGATATATAGGTAGCTTTGAAAGCAGGTCACTCAGTAACAAAGTGACTGTCTAAGCGTGTTGTAGATGTATGTCTGTGAAAATGCGTTTGTGGTGGGTCGAACTGTTTCTTTTGTACTGTACTTGTAACCTGTGCGGGTTGGAGATACTCCCACATTCATCTCCTGAATCAACATCGTTATGCTGTTCAACGGGTGATGTGTAGGAAATTAAACCAGCTCACCCTAAATATAGAATGTACGTTGTCAGGCTGGCATCTTTCTAAGGTTACTATTTAGCCATTAAGCAAAATACTGACAAACTAAATGAAGCTGGATTCTTTTACACCAGTGACGGAAGGAAACAGCGTGTTTCCAGTGTGGTGGAAGGTTCGAATGTTGGGATGAACAACACATGGGCTGAACATGCTGTGTGATTAACCAAGGGCTTCTTTGTGCTTCTTGGAAAGGTTAAGAATTTTGTGGATAACATTTGTCGGAATATAGACGCAAATATTGCGGCAAAGTGGGCAGCTAATATTAAACCTTCATCAAATCTTCCGGAAGCAGCATCAGAACACTGACTATAAAAGCTTCTGACACTGCTCACATGGGCGACATCTGCTTGCAGGAAGAAATGGGGATGCTATTCTTCCCCTGCAGATGTACTGCTGCCCACATTAAGTGGGGACCTACCCTTTCCTCGTGTGCTGTATGTAAGAGACCTATTTTAACTATAGTAAGAGTACTTTGACGAAAACAGTGATGTTATTGCAGATAGCATTGTTTTATGATGTATTTTTGAGACATTAGTAATACTCTCACATTATGAAGAACGAAGCATTATCGTTAAAATGCATCCTTGTCATGTTTTCTCATACATCAATCACATTTAGGTCTGCTCTTAGTGCGGTGGCTATCATCACACTCCGATCTTAACACCTACCAACCTGCGTTGAAGTATCATGAATTTTTAGTGTCGAAACATGGAACTGACAGAAAATACCACTGTTCTGTCAACATTAAAAGATATAATTTTTGCCCCAGCTGAGTAGTATTGTTAACATCAGTGCCACACAGATCCATATGATGCGGTAATAGAACTTTGTGACATATACACCCCACTAAGCCAGTAGCTACTAGATACTGTATTGCAGGGAGAAAAAGAAAATCTGAGTGGTGTCTAGAAACATATGTCATATTACTTTAGCGAACGCATTACACAGAAGATGTAATTGGAATTGTCAGTAGAAGAGTCTTGGTTCCTTAACCCGGCGGTGAACGCACCTGAAAACATGCGGCAGTACACGCAGCTGGTCGCACAGACCCTTGCAGTTTCTATCTTTCTGAATTTTGCATTTAGATGTATATTATGGAGGGAACCGTTATTAAATGAAGTAATATCATTGAAAATCAGTTTAGTAAATATATTTAAGGGATAAATTTAATATTTTGGCCAAAAATATTTACAGAAATGGAGATACATAAAATTTACCTGTTATCAAAATAATGCATGTATTCAATCAGATATTTTGTCGATACAGTCTTGACACACAGTAACAGAATGTTCAAGGCAAATGTATTTCTTGCAATTCTTACAAATATATCTTGTTTTTCCGTTTTTGCTTCTGCAGTCCACACACAATCCTCGTGAAATCGCAGTTGAGTCCACTTCAGAAATTTTCACACTGCAAAGCTCTCCAATACTCTGTTATCTTCCTTGGCAATATTTTTGACATTACTCTTTGCTGAAGACGATCATGCAGAAGCGCAAAAGAAAGCTGCCTCAAAAACTCCCTTCTTCTCAGTTGTTCTTTTTGATTTGAGTTGAAAATAACAGCAGCATTTATCGCAGCTGTGTTCATGATGCTATAAGAAACAACCATTGGCCATCTTCTTGTATTTCTAGCTACATTATATGTTGCACTCGTTCCCTCTACATCAACTTCACCCTTAGTAAGGTTGTAGAAAGTGATAATTTCTGGTTTTTTATCATTCCTTGTATTTTCGTCTATATTTCCATTGTGGTGCATCGTTGACAGTAGTAATACCACTCTATTTCGTTTCGGCACAAGGTGCAATTTTTCTTCCGCAGGGTACCAACGATAGTCGTCTTCTTCGTAAGCAATGTGTTTGCGAGCTCGTAACTTGCAAAGTAACTGTCGCAAGTTATGTTGCACCCTGTATTCAGGATAGGTTGGCAAAGTCTCTGAACAAGTTCAATTGTCTGTAAGGGCCCTCAGGCTTTTGCCCAACACACACCTCCATGTTGAATGTGTAAAACATTCTGGCATCCACTGCTGCAAAAATCTTTACTCCGTACTTGTTTGGCTTATTTGGCATGTACTGTCGAAATCTGCATCTTCCACGGAATGTTTCTAGTTTTTCATCAACTTTCACGTATTCAGAAACTGTACATGCCTTCCGAAAGTTTTCAACAATTAGACTGAACACCTGTCATATCGCCGCCATGTGATCTGTTTTCTGCCTTTCCATTCTCGTTTGTTTATCGGCGAATCTGAGGCATCGAAGGAGAAAACGAAATCTGTTTATGCCCATTGTGAGATGAAATATTTCAACTCCTGTGCACTCTTTTCCCCCTCAAATCTTGTAGACTTAGGTGATTAGCACGCATTACACCAGCGAAGTAGACTTAGGTTATTGGCACGCATTGCACCAGCGTAGTACAATAATCCCAATAAGGCCTTTATTTCAGGTTTATTAGTTTGTTGTGCATCTCTTTCCCTTCGAAAGTTTCCCTGGATACTTTGAATGTACCTATTAGTGCAGTCAACGAGTATGTGTATGTTTTCATCAAAAAACAGTTCCCAGCACTGTAGAGGATTCGTAGCACTTTTCGCAGCACCTTTCACACCTGGTAAATGAGTTATGATGTTATGAAAACGTGTGCGGGAGTTCTTTGGCGGAGCATGTGAGTTCCATACTGTTCTGTCTTGGCGGAGCATGTGAGTTCCATACTGTTCCGTCTTTACCGAGAAACACATCACTCTCAGCACCACAATCACTGTCTTCTGATTCGTCACTCGACGTTTTTTGTTCGGTGCCGGGATCACTTTTCCACTCTGGGTCCTGGATTTCTTCAATGTCGATTTTTCCATCTTCAGAATCACCTGCGTCGCTTTCAACCATTACTTCTTCAATCAAGTTCCTAATTCTCTCCTCCTGTGCCTCGTAAGAATAAGCCACAATGCAATTACAACACTTACAACACACTAAAATAAGGTACAAATCCCGAAAAAATCTGTTTAACCACTAATCTAAGCAGATACCGCAAATATACGCGCCCGTGAATAACCTTGGCGGAACAAACAATAAACTGACACCAGTGCACGCAGCTGGCTTGTGAGAGCCTCGACCTCTTTGTTGTGAGCTAACAGGAATTGCTATTTTTGAAATACCAGATACACCATACCAAACGACTCCTATTATACTCACTTAAAGGTACTGAGAAGATAGCTTCTTAGAAACAACTTTCAGACATTGCATTAATGTGAAAATATTCTTCTTGGTCTGACTGACCACCTGCGTGTACTGATGGGTTAATGTATACTGCACTATATGTAGGGTGGAAAGATGTCACATACCAGTATACTAATAGGGGTTGGGGAGTCTATTCACTCTAGAGATAGTGTACTACCTTCCACAGCCAGGAACGGGAGAAATATAATGATAAATTGATATGGAGGCAGTGAGAATACGAGAAATTCATGTGAAGGGGAACTGATTGACGTCAAAATGGGCCCTCAGCCTTGACAATTCCAATGACAGTCTTTTTTACATACATATATAATTCTACTGCTCTGCTCGATGACCGAGAATTTTTTTCATAAGCAAATTACATATCGAAATCAGGAGGAAGTCTATATGTGCATATATAGCATAGAAGACTGTAGTTTTAATGGAACATATGTTAATGGTGGAGGGCAGTAGCATACACAGCATAACTGTATACTTAAATAACACTGAAAGATGTTTGAGAACTGTTACATACACATCTGATTCCACTGCTCTGCTGGATGACTGAATATTTCTTCATAAGAAAATTCTGACAAGTTGTCAGAAAATCAAAAATTATCTATATTAGAGATGAAATTAACATCTCGGGCAATAAAATCAAATCAGTATGGAATGTTATTAGAAGAGAGACAGGAAAAGTAACCACTGGGGTAGCCAGTACGAGGTGCATTCAAGTTCTAAGGCCTCCGATTTTTTTTCTCTGGACTGGAAAGAGATAGAAACATGCGCATTGTTTTAAAATGAGGCCACGTTCATTGTCAATACGTCCCAGAGATGGCAGCACCGTACGGCAGATGGAATTTTACCGCCAGCGGCGAGAATGAGAACTGTTTTAAATACTTAAAATGGCGACGTTTTCCTTACTTGAACAGCGTGCAATCATTTGTTTTCTGAATTTGCGTGGTGTGAAACCAATTGAAATTCATCGACAGTTGAAGGAGTCCTGTGGTGATGGAGTTATGGATGTGTCGAAAGTGCGTTCGTGGGTGCGACAGTTTAATGAAGGCAGAACATCGTGTGACAACAAACTGAAACAACCTCGGGCTCGCACAAGCCGGTCTGACGACATGATCGAGAAAGTGGAGAGAATTGTTTTGGGGGATCGCCGAATGACTGTTGAACAGACCGCCTGCAGAGTTGGCATTTCTGTGGGTTCTGTGCACACAATCCTGCATGACGACCTGAAAATGCGAAAAGTGTCATCCAAGTGGGTGCCATGAATGCTGACGGACGACCATATGGCTGCCCGTGTGGCATGTTGCCAAGCAATGTTAACGCGCAATGACAGCATGAATGGGGCTTTCTTTTCGTCGGTTGTGACAATGGATGAGACGTGGATGCCATTATTCAATCCAGAAACAAAGCGCCAGTCAGCTCAATGAAAAAAAATTTCGGGTAACCGCCAGTGCTGAAAAAATGATGGTGTCCGTGTTCTGGGACAGCGAGGGCGTAATCCTTACCCATTGCGTTCCAAAGGCCACTATGTTAACAGGTGCATCCTACGAAAATATTTCGAAGAACAAATTCCTTCCTGCACTGCAACAAAAACGTCTGGGAAGGGCTGCGTGTGTGCTGTTTCACCAAGACAACGCACCCGCACATCGAGCTAACGTTACGCAACAGTTTCTTCGTGATAACAACTTTGAAGTGATTCCTCATGCTCCTTACTCACCTGACCTGGCTCCTAGTGACTTTTGGCTTTTTCCAACAATGAAAGACACTCTCCGTGGCCGCACATTCACCAGCCGTGCTGCTATTGCCTCAGCGATTTTCCAGTGGTCAAAACAGCCTCGTAAGGAAGCCTTCGCCGATGCCATGGAATCATGGCGTAAGCGTTGTGAAAAATGAGTACGTCTGCAGGGCGATTACGTCGAGAAGTAACGCCAGTTTCATCGATTTCGGGTGAGTAGTTAATTAGAAAAAAAATCGGAGGCCTTAGAACTTGAATGCACCTCGTATTACTTTTAAAGCAATACATGGAAGAGTTAGTTTTGAGAAATCCTTGTGAGATTGATTTTTCTGTAACAAACTCTTGTGAAATAAGAAAGATCAATGAATCATTGAAAAACAAATGTTCTGTTGGAGTATATGACACCTCTAACGAGATATTAAAATTATGTGGAGGAGTCACAGCTGATGTTTTGAGTAATATTGGTAATGCATCATTAACTCAAGTTATTTTCCCAGACTTATTGAATTGTGCCATTGTCAAGCACCTCTACCAAAAATGGGGATACCACAGATGTCAACAATTACCGGCCAGTATCCTTGTTTACAGCACTTTCAAAAATCGTCGAGAAAGTAAATTACTCAATAGTGGTTAGCCATCTCAGCAGTAATGGCATACTTAGAAATTGTAAACCACAGTTTGGATTTCAAAAATGCTGTTCCACTGAAACAGCAATACACAATTTCACTGTCCACATAATAGAATCTTTAAATAGTAAAATGTCACCACTACGAATTTTCTGTGACTTATCCAAAGCATGTGAACCATGACATTACGTTACAGAAACTACAATTGCACGGTATAAATGGGACAATATATGAGTGGTTGGAGTTATATATCCAGAACAGAAACCAAAAAGTTTCTTAATACGGATTAAGTGCTTCAAGGAAGTTTCCCACTTCATTTAAATGGGATGAAATTACATTATGTGTGTGGTGTCGCCGCCAGACACCACACTTGCTAGGTGGTAGCCTTTAAATCGGCGGCGGCCGTTAGTATACGTCGGACCCGCGTGTCGCCACTATCAGTGATTGCAGACCGAGCGCGGCCACACGGCAGGTCTAGAGAGACTTCCTAGCACTCGCCCCAGTTGTACAGCCGACTTTGCTAGCGATGGTTCACTGACAAAATACTCTCTCATTTGCCGAGACGATAGTTAGCATAGCCTTGAGCTACGTCATTTGCTACGACCTAGCAAGGCGCCATTATCAATTGCTATTTATTTTGTGATGCATGTACCGTCAGACCGATGTTCACCAATTATGGATTAAAGTTAAGTATTCCAGCAGCTACGTACTTTTCTTGCTAGTATAATTACTTTACCTGTTCCAGACCTCACGTCAGCCTGCGTGAGCTCTAACGCGTGCCTTTCGCCTATCTCGTAGTGGCTTGGCTGTCTTGTCAAGTCACAACAGTGTGTTCCACAGGACTCGATCTGGGTCCCCTTTTGTTCTTGACATATGTGAATGACCTTCCTTCTTATCTGAGACAGGAAGCTAATCTGACACTATTTGCTGATGATACAAGCATAATTATTAATCCAGTAAAAGAAATTATAGAGGAAATGATACAAATAGTGTCTTTGGAAAAGTTATTGATTGGTATTCTCCGAATGGGCTTGCTCTGAACTTTGAAAAACACAGTACATCCCATTTTCTACTGTAAGGAGTACAGTTCCTCCAATAAATATAACACATCAACAGAAGCCAGTAGCCAGGGAACATACTGAGTTGTTGGGTGTACATATAGATGAGAATCTTAATTGGGAAATTCACATTTTGGATCTCCTAAAGCGACTAGGTTCAGCAACTTTTGCAATCAAAATAATTTCTAATTTTGGGGATACAGAAGTTAGGAACCAAACGTACTTTGCATACTTTCACTCTCAGATGTCATATGAAACAATATTTTGGAGTAACTCAAGACTAGGGAGATAGTATTGACTGCTCAAAAGAAAGTGGTTAGAATAATGTATGGGGCTCATAGTCGCACATCTTGTAGGCATCTGTTTAAAAGATTAGGAATTCTTACAACAGACTCACAGCAAGTTTACTCAGTAATGAAATTTGTTCTAAACAACATGGACCAGTTTAAAAACAACAGTGACATTCATGTTTATAATACCAGAAGAAAGCAAGACTTACACTATCCTCTACTTAAACTGTCTTGGGCACAGAAAGGGGTAAAATATGCTGCTGTAAAACTTTTCGAGAAATTACTAGATGAAATAAAATATCTGACATACAGCAGTAATAGTTTCAAAAATAAATCGGAATTGTATGTCCTTGACAACTCCTTCTATACCATAGATGAATTCTTGAACAGAAATATAGAAATCTATTAGTATAATATAAGCATTTTGTGCCAGTGAAGTTAATGGAGTAGGTAATAAAAATTTTAAGTTTTCCTTTCTTTTTTGTTTAAAAAACTTGATTCATGTGTGCATTTCTTATGAAATTGACTCATTCCACGTCATAACGGTTTCAATGAGATTGATCAATGGAACACCTAATTAACTAACTAACTCTCGACTACACTTCCCTATATACCACAGCATCATCAACTAACAGCTGCAGGTTGCTGCTTAACATGTTCGCCGTATTATTTATGGATGTAGAGAATAACAGAGGTCCTATTACATGTCCCAGGGGCATTATTGACGATACCTTTGTCTCTGATGAACACTTGTCGTAAAGTACAATATGATGAATTGTGTTTCGAGCCACTCAAATACCTGGGAACCTATTCCGTACGCTAGTATCTTCATTAGCAGTCAGCAGTATGGCACCGTGCCAAATGCTTTCCGGAAATCTAAAAATATAGGATCTGGCTGTTGCCGTTCATCCGTAGTTCGAAGCATATCATGTAAGGAAAGGGCAAGCTGAGTTTAGCACGGGTGATCCCCTATGTAAAACCGTGCTAATCTGCGGACAGAATCTTTTCCTTTTCAAGGATATTTATTATATTCGAACTGAGAATACGTTCAAGGATTCTGTAGCAAACCGAAGTTGGGGATTTTGGTCTGTAATTTTGCGGGTTGTTTTTCCACACTCATCGTATACAGCAGTCACCAGCACTTTTTTCCAGTCACTTGGAACTCTGCGCTGGGTGAGACAATCGCGATAAAAGAATGCCAAGTAAGGGGCTAATGCTTTATGGCACTCTCTGTAGAACCAAACTGATATTCCACCAGGACCCGGTGACTCATTTGTTTCCAACTCTTTCATTTGTTGCTCTAAACCAGCGATGTTTATCATTATGTCCTCCACAAAGGCGTCTGTTCGATGGTCAAACGACGGTATATCTGTACGATTCTACTGCACGAACGATTTCTGGAATGATAAATTTAAAACTTCGGATTTATTCTTGCCATCTTCTGCTGTCACACAAGGCTTGTCAATGAGTGATGGATAGAGACCTTGGATCCCCTTAGCAATTTTACTTAGGACCAGAATTTTCTTGGGTTCTCGGCAAGATCCTTTGCTAAGGTATGGCGGTGGTAATTATTGGAAGCTTCGCGCACCGACCTTTTTACAGGCACACGAATTCCCATTAAATTTCGCCTGTCGTCATTTGCGCGTTTTCTTCTCAACCGAAAGTGCAACAGCCTTTGCTTCCTCAGCATTTACGAATTTAGTTGTTAAATCACGGTAGGTCTTTTCCGTTCTTAATTAACTTACCGACACATAATTCTTCAGAGTATGATTTAGAATCCATTCAAACTTTGCGCATAATTCCTCTACGTCCTTCGTATTGGAACTAAATGATGTCAGTTTATTGTCTAAGTGCGATGCTAACAACTGCTTATCCGCTCTTTCTAGCAGAAATACTCTCCTAGCCTTCTTGATAGATTTGTTAGCTTTAGTAATCGGAGTCGCTATGATGCTGTTAAGGTCACTAATCCCAGTCTCTATACAGACGCCGTCGACTAAGTCATGCCTGTTGGTAGCTACGCGGTCTAAAATGTTTCCACTGGATGTGGGCTATCGAACTAGCTGTTAAAGACAGTTTTCAGAAAACGTGTTCAAAAGAACTTCGAAAGACTGTCTTCCTCTACCACCTGCTATGAATCCATAGACATTCCAGTCTATACTCGGTAGGTTAAAGTCGCTTCCTACTAACATTACATGATCTGGCTACTTCCGCACTACTGACCGTAGACTTTCTGTCAATGACTCTAAAACAGATACAGCGGAATCGGGAGGTAGGTAAAACCATCCAACAATTAACTTGGTTTCACCCACACCTGTTATACACGACCAGATGACTTCAGTGTCACGCTCAAATTCGCCCTCAGTAGAGACAATATTTTTATCACCTGCAATGAACACAGTCTCGCCTACTGCGTCTAATCTGTCTTTTCGATGAACGTTACATGAATCGCGAAATATCTCAAGAGATTTGTACTTCGGATTTCATCCAGCTTTCTGTCCGGAGATTAATATGAGTGCGAGAAGTTTCCTGAAGGCAGTAAATTCGAAAACTTTGTTACAAATACTTCGACACTTTATCGATAAAATTTCCACAGTAGAAGTGTCTTTATTCTGAACGTGGTCTGGTCTCGCTATCTGCGATTCATCTGGGGAGTGTTCATCAGAGAACCTCAACCCACTTCCTAGCCTAAAAAGCTCACACGTGCACTCCACAAGTACTCTGCTATCAGAGTAGCTGTTGCTTTTGTGTAGTACGTCCCTGACATATCAAGGTGAGTCGTACAAATCCCCAAATGATGACGCAGATCTAGAAATCTGCAGCCGTGATCATCGCAGAGTCGACGAATCCACTGGTTGGGACCCTCCACTCGGGTCCAAACCAAGGGACCCATATGAGCTCTGGGGACAATGCTGCGAACTGCGCACTCTGCACCCCATGCGTAAGGCCAGCAGCCTTCACCACATCCACCAGCCGCATAAACGAAGGCCTCAGAACCCATGCGACAGGTGTCATTGGTGCCGACGTGAGCTACAACTTGCTGGCGGCTGCACCCTGCACCTTTGAGAGCCGCGGCAAGTCCTCCTCCACGTCTCGGATGAGGCCTCCCACCAGACATACAGAGTCCACATTGGATTTCTCTGCGGCCCTGAACGCTGTCTGACTAAGGGGCTTCATAACGCGCCTAAACGCTGGAGCTGCCGATAACTAGCAAATCCCCCCGTGTTCTGCTCGCACCCTGCAGAAGGAGAGACCCCCTGTCCACTCACAGTATCCACATCGTCCGTCCACCTAGAGAGTCGTTACCGCGTTACCATCCGCCACTCGTCCGCCTGTGAGGTCGGATCCACCTAGTCGGGTGAGTTACCTCGGCAGCAGAGCCCATACGTCAAACAAGCGACACTTGGGGTGTGTCACGTAACACGCCAGGTTTTCCACCACCGCCACGTCCTCAGGCAGCAGCCAGAAGACGATTGACCATAGCCGAAGGCTAATATCGCCCTGCTTCCATTTTTCAGCGTCCTTCGAACAGTCTCTTTCTTTGTTATCAATGCTCTATTTTTATTTTAGGATTTCTGTTTTACTGTAGTTTTCATCTGACTTGTTTTCCTGCCAGCATACCACCGTATTCAACTGCCACACGTGTGTATTCCGCATTATGTTGCTCTCCCAACGGTGAGTTTATCTAATTACGAGGGTTGCCCAGAAAGTAAGGAACCGCATTCTTTTTTTCTCAGCCCAAAACAATGATACGAATGCGAAACTTTACGTATGTATTATTGGAAGTCTCCTGAGTGAGCGCGCCAAGTTTCCGTCACTTCCCACAGATAGCATAGCTGCAGGATAGATTCAAAATGGCGTTTGTAGGTGATGTACGTTACAAGCAACGTTCTGTCATTGAATTTCTCACTACAGAGAAAGAAACTGTGGGGAATATTCAGAAACGCTTGTGCAAAGCCTATGGAGCATTTGTTGTCGACAGAAGTAAAGATAGTCGCTGGGCACGGAGGGTGAGGTCATCAGAAGGCGGTTCGGAGGAGCTCCACGATTTGCAGCGGTCGTTGAGACTATCCACGGCTGTCAGACCTGATACACCTGACTTAGCTTCCTCGGACTTCCACTCATTTGTGCCATTAAAGGACGCCATTCGTAGAAGACATTTTGAGAACGTTGAGGAGGTGATTCACACCGTGAAGCACTGGCTCCGCCAGTGGTATGTAGAGAAAACACCATTCTTTCGAGTGTGTAGTTCTCATTATGTTCAGTAAATAATTGTTGAAGAAAAAATGAGGTGCATTGATTTCTGGGCAACACTCGTATATTCCTGTTTTATTACTTACCTTCATTTTAAATCAAAATTTTTAACTTTGAATCATTCCTCTTGACGTTTCTTTATTGTAGGATCCCTTGCTATCTGGAGTTATCGACTCCGCCGTTGTGTCAATTTTATAACCTGAACACCGTTCTTTCGACGGTCGTTTTATTTCGAGAATGCTAGGTCGTTCATTTAGCCTTGCTCTGGATTTTATATGAATTGACTGGAGTAGTGTTATCCGTTATTTATGTCATTCGTTTTTACTTGAGCAGTAGACAGTATTGCCTGTTTTTTCCCCATATTCCTACTAATATGTATAACTGAGCATGCAGCTATGAGCTGCAAAAGCGGTCGTTTTAATAAACGGTCATTTAACAGCCGTTGCCGTTCTTAATTTATCAAGATATGATATCTATAATGGCTATTTATAACCACATATTGCATTATTCTTATACGTATTATTATGTTATTCTGTAAGTGTTGCACAAAGTAAAGTTAATCTTCTCAAAAGCCACTTGAAAAATAAAAAAGAATGCAAGTCCACAGATTTGAGCCCACGACCTTCTCTTCGATAAGTACGACGGGCGTTCAATAAGTAACGCAAAAGATTTTTTTATCGCTCAGTTTCTGTTTGAAAAATGCTTTATTTACTGTGGGACATCGTGTAGTATTCCCGCTTCATCCTCCATAGTTTTATGAAGTTCCGATAGGTGGTAGCACTATACGCAGCCTTCAAAATAGCTTCTTTAACTGGGATGCGTGCCAAGCAGAGACCCGTCACTGAGTTTCTTTTGGCGAAAAAGCAAAGCATCGCAGATATTGATAGGTGTTTGCAGAATGTCTATGGAGACCTGATAGTGAACAAAAGCCCCGCGAGTCGTGGGCGAGGTGTCTGTCATCATCGCAACAAGGTTGTGCAAATCTGTCCTCTCTCTCACGTGCCTGCCGGCCACACACAGCTGTGACTCCTGCAACATTGGAAAGTGTGGACGCTCTCATCCGAGGTGATCAATGGATCACAACCAAATACCTTGTAAGTAGCCTGTTTATGTGTTTGTATGTTGGCAGCGCTATAGACTGCATTAATATCACTGACAGCGCTGTGCGCCCGCTGTAAGAGACTCTGTGGCTGGAAGGACTCGCAGTTAAGAAGTTAGTAGTTAGCAGTGATGGAGGTTAGAAGCAGTGTTAGCGCGAACGGGCGGCCTGGACGTGTGTCCGTCATGGAGATTTAGTGTTAGATGGAAATTGATTGTAAAATGGTAATAGAATTATTGACGATTACATAATTTAAGGTAGCATCCGCTAAATACATTGTTGCACTTCAACAAAATCCTTCCTTTGCTAACCACATGCGTATTAGTAGGTAGAGCCTACAGTAGTTAGAATCTTTTTGTTTAGCTGGCTGTATAGTTGCTGTATTTGCGGTAGTTCGTGTCATGAAGATTTCCTCTGAGGTAAGTGACTTACGAAATGAATGGGTTATTGTTAGGATTTCTTCTAATTTAGGGCCATTCTTTTGTGTTAATTAACAGTCAGATTGCGTTGGGGTTTGTATATTGTGGGTCATAAATGAATAGAATAAGTCTGAGCTGTATTTGTCAGGGAAAATTCTGTAGGTCAGTGATGAAATGATAAAGACAAGCGAAGTGACAGTACATTCAGTTTCACTCAGCAGTTTTAGAAGGTTCAGTTGCATTAAGCAATTTAAGTAAAAACGTAGAAGTTTCAGCTCAAGTAAAAATTGAAACATAGAAATTTGACCTGTCGACCCTTAGTCGAGGATACTTCGCTGGAATCTTCTGATTTTCTTGTAGTTTGAATAATTAGTGCATGCTTAGAAATTAGATATTGTTTACTGCTAGCGCGCAATTGTATATGGTATTTCCTTTGTAGTTGTAGTTTCTGATTGTTGTACGATATTGTAGTGAGTAAAGAAGTTATGGCATGCACGTGGATTTGTACTAAGTATTTCGCAGTCGCGTTTGCAACTAATTAGATATTGATTATTTTCAGTGAAATTCTAGTGTGTCTCCCTGTTTTTGCTTTTCAAATGGTTTATGTGTGTTATCGTGTGAAATAGTGTGATCATCATGGCGTGTGAAAAGCGTAATACTAGGCTGCAAAGTAAATTGAGCAATGACAGTGAAGTCGAGCGTAGCTTGTTAGCACCACCTAGTAACGAACTGACAAGTGTTCAAAACAGTAATTTGATAATATTGCATAGGGACGTGGACCAGACAGTAATTAGCGGTATAGAAAGTGAAACAATCGGTGAACAGGGAACTATTGTCGATCGATTGGTCGGTAACAGTTCGCCTCAGGTATGCGAAATAACAGAACCAAATCTTGCAAATACCGTAAATTCAGGTTTTGTGTCATCACTTTTTTTTCAATTAAGTGAAGACTCACCCTCTGCTTTTAAAAATTTGAATATTCCCGATGCAAATTCTCTGCCGAAAAGCACAAAGGAACATGTTTCAGTCGCTAATGCATTGTTATAGCAGTTAACTGAAAAATTTGATTAAAAGTTAGACACCATGGAACTAAATCAGAAACAAACATAGCAGCAACAACTTCAAAAGTTAGACGCAATGGAACAAACTCAGAACCAAACATAGCTACAACTCCTAAAGTTAGACATAACTTAGCAAACGCTGGAACAAGCACGTGAAGGTTTAACGGCTGAGTTACTTAAAATGGAATCCAAATGTCAAAAAAAATGTAAAGATGTAAAAACACAAATTTGTGAGCATTTTCAGCCTATTTTTTCGCGACATGAAAACGCATTACAGAATCATGAAGCAGCCATAAAAGAACTGCAGATCATTGTTCACGAAAATCACGATACTTTGCAGGCTAAAACTGACTCGGTTGCATCTACCGACACGATCGCGCAATCTGTAAAAGATCTGGAAACCTTAAAGGACACCGTAGATACTCTAAAATTTGGTTCAGAAAATCACACGGAGGAAATCAGCACAATATCGAAAAAAGTAGCCAAACTTTCGGATCAGATAACAAATTTATCTACGAATGATACAAGACCGGTAGCTTTCACTGACACAGAGGAGTACAAGGAAATTAGGAAATTAACAAAGTCAGAATTAAGTTAATACGCAACATAAAAGAGAAATGTGGGAAGTACAAGATCAGTTGGCACATGTGATAGAAGAATTACATATTTCAGAGGATACTCGTGCTCCGACACGGGAGGAGGGATTTAAAAATACGGAAAAGTCACAGAGCAATAACACAGGGTATTTCGGAGATTCTGAAAGGAGTTGGCAAGGTGCAGCGAGCCTTGAGATGGAGCCGCCGACATGACGTAGCAATGACAGATTTGCGACTCGGCGTCACGATGACTTCGACTGTAAGTTCTTCATCACAACGCGTAAATTCAAAACATTAAAGAATTCCAGTAATATCACACATTCACCAGCTTGGCTTCATCAATTTTCTCATTGTTTTCCTCCTAATTGGTCATTCGAGCATTTTGAAAATAAACCAGCTGTAAGAATGCGATCGGTTATTCGCGACTATCACAGTAAAGGAGATTTTTATTATGCCTTTCATTCTGCGTATTCTCTCAGGCTACACAAGATCGAGTAAAACGCAATATTACAATAATGCAGCATTTAGAACAGCCTGAATTTTCCAGCTCTGTAAAATACTTTGAAGATATGTTGCACAGAAATCAGTATTTGTCAAACCTGTACAGCCCCTCGGAACTCATCCGCATTTGCTTAATTAAATTTCCTGAACATTTAAGACATATTATGCTATAAAGATGATATAGAAGCTTTTCAGGGCCTTTTACAAGAATTGGAAATCGACTCTGACAATCGCATGAAGCGAAAACAGGAAAACAACAATAACAGGTCACATCCATCACAATTCTGTGACGACAGAAATAATAAGAGGACACGACAAGGTTACTCTCATAACGTAGATCGGGACCAAACCAGTCATCAGCCGTACGACAACCACTGGCAGACTAATAATAGTTACAGAGTAAGATCACGTTTCCGTGGTAATGAATGTGACATGAAACAGAACAATATTGCATATCCTGTAATTCACATCGCAGAAAATGACATAAAATTACGGCAGTACTTGACTCTGGCGGTCCTATTTCAATAATTAGTGAAACAGCTTTCAGTAATTGCAACAAATCGAACAATTGCCCCACACTTCCTTTATGTAAGATTAAATTACAAGGTGCAGTTTCTGGAAATAGTGTA
This sequence comes from Schistocerca serialis cubense, assembly GCF_023864345.2. NCBI lineage: Eukaryota > Metazoa > Arthropoda > Insecta > Orthoptera > Acrididae > Schistocerca > Schistocerca serialis. The sequence goes on from NC_064643.1 coordinate 151,020,242, forward strand.
GATGTACGCCAACAAACTAACTTAGAATTCTTCTGTCAAAGCCACAGATTTACTGTGAATTTTCTTATTGTTCCATTATTGTCTACGGAACTTATATTCGGTGTAGACTTTTCAATGAGTATAAGGCAATTTTAAACTTTCACGACGCTGAAATAAGTTTAGAGCAAGAAGATAAGTCAATAGCTTTAAAATTTGAAGATTAGCTTTCAAACGATGACAAGAAAATCAATCGGCATTACCTTTTGTCAGATTATAGTTTGGAACTTTCGACGGAATTTGATAGTAATAATCACTTTGCAAGTACTGACAGGGATGATATTGATGACGTATTAGATACTAACGTTTTATTAAAAAAATTCAGACAGTTTAGATCTGTAATGACACATATAGGCAGGACCTTTTTGACATTTTACAAGCACATTCCACAATTTTCGCTCACAAAACAGGAACAATTAAATGATTTCAATACTAATTTCGTGTTCGTGAGCATTCTACATTTTGCGTCAAACCGTACCGTACGTTATAGGGACCGTGTGAGAACGGAAATTATGCTTGACGAGGGCATTATTGAACCAGCGGTAAGCTCGTACAATAATCCATTACATGTTGTTGAGAAGAAAAGCGTGTCGATCAGGCTTGTCTTAGATTCGAGACAAATAAATACCATAATCATTCCCGAAACAGTCAGGCCGCAAACATTGGAAGAACTTCTTCAAAATTTCAATGGTAGAAGTGTTGTCTTCTATTGATCTCAGAGCCAGCTTTTATCAAACTGAACTTCACCCAGAACGTAGAAAATATACGGCTTTTCTTTGTTTCGGCGTTTGTTATCAATTTAGGAAACTTCCTTATGTTTAAACATTTCTTCGGCAACATTCATTCGTGGGCTTAAACTGCCTATTACTTGAGTTCTTAAAACGACATATCACCTCATACGTGGACGATATTTTAATAGCAGAAGCCTCTTGGGAACAACATAACAGTATTCTCAACAATGTGTTAAATATTTTGCAGAATCTGGTATTACAGTTAACTTGGAACACTCTGAATTCGGTAGGACGAAGGTGCAGTTTTTGGGTCACATTATTTTTTCTGGGGGCATTCTGCCGGATCCTGAAAAGTTGGAAGCAATGAGACCCATTCCCCTTCCATCCACAAAAAGACAAGTTCGTAGTTTTCTAGGTCTCGTAACTTTCTACCATCGTTTTCTGAATATGCAAACTCTAGTAAAACCGAAACTTTGTTCTCTCACTGGCAAAAACACTATTTGGAACTGGGACGAACAGGCACAGTTGGAATTTGATTCTTGGAAAGAAGAGGTACTTAACGCGCCAATCTTAGCTCATCCAGATCTGTCACAAGATTTCTGTTTCAGTTTCATCTAAAGTTGGTCTTGGTGCCCATTTATTTCAAGAAACCATAAAAAATGATATTACTGTTCAGAAAACTATCCCTTTTGCTAGCCGCGTGCTAACAAAATCTGAGAAAAATTATTCAGTCACTGAACTGTAAGCTTTAGCTATCGTTTGGGCATTTGTCGAGTTTTGTTTCTTTCTTCCTGGCAAACACGTAAAAGTTTATAGTGATCGTCTAGCATAACAATTTCTTATGTCATCAAAATTATATCATGAAAGGCTGAAGTGTTGGGTACTGTTTCTGCAAGAATTCCACTTCTCAATAGTCTACATTCCCGGCAAGGAAGACTTCGTTGCGGACGCACTGTCACGTACACCGGCTGGCCTTGAGAAAAGCAGCACAGAAGCTAATCTTGAGGAAAATTTCAGTATTCTTTACATTCAAAAAGTAGCCTTTGGAAACTTCGTCATTGCATCTTTAAAGGAAATTTCTTACGAACAAGACAGGGATCCGATTTGGAAAGACATCAAAAGCAAATGGATTCGTCATTATTATCTGGCTAGAAACAACATCCTCTTCAAAGGTTGTGCTGTTCATGATAAGCTATGGGTACTTTGTATTCCTGACGATTTTGTTAGTAAGCGCATCTGGTACATTCATTTCAGCTACGCACATTTTGGTCCACGAAAATGTTATCATTTCTTCGAACGACTTGTTATTTTAACAACATGGAAAAGAGAATTAGGAGAGTCTTGTCTACTTGTAAACTTTGTCAAAAAGCTAAACCGTCTACCATCCTACATAGTGCTCCATTGTTTCCTATCATTCCTACTAGATTAGAAAGAATTAGCTGCTGTTGATCTTTTGGGGAGCCTTGTCAAAACAATGAATGGACTTTCGTACGTTCTAATCGCTGTTGAACTTACCTCAAAATTTGTTTCTTTCACACCGTTACGCAAAGCCACTGGACGGACTGTATCCAATGGCTTTGTTAAAAATTTCTTACGTGAAGTTGGACACGTTGCCAAAGTCATTTCAGATAACAGACCACAATTCAGATCTGCTGTTTGGTCACGCATGCTTTGGAATCGTAAAATCAAACCCGGTATATTTCATTGTACTCTCCACATTTTAACCCGTCTGAACGGATTATGAAAGAAATTAATAAGCTGTGTAGACTTTATTTTCACAGAAAGCATCAGTACTGGGACAGATACTTACACTTATTTAAAAAAAATACTGAATGAAATGCCTCATGACTCCATTGCTTTACCACCTATTCTTGTACTGAAGAATGAGGAACCACCGAACAGAATCAGAGAGCTTGTGCCTTTTCTGAATACACGACATAAAGACATAATGGATTTGGCTATTAAAAATATAAATTCTGCTGCAGAAGAGGAGAAAAATACACGGTAAGACAAATGCAAAAAAACTTCATATTGGTCAGAAAGTTCTCAATGAAGCCCATTCATTGTCACATAAGAAGAAACATTTGAGTCACAGATTCTTTCTGATTTACAATGGACCTTACGGGATCCGACGTATACCACATGATAAATGTGTTGAAGCTGAAACTCTGCGTACTAAGAAAAGTACTAAGGATTACACCAGACTTCTCATGTAAAACCGTTAATTGAGAAATAATTTTCTGACTTAGTTCAAATGGTTCAAATGGCTCTGAGCACTATGGGACTTAACTTCTGAGGTCATCAGTCCCATAGAACTTAGAACTACTTAAACCTAACTAACCTAAGGACATCACACACATCCATGCCCGAGGCAGGATTCGAATCTGCAACCATAGCGGTCGCTTGGCTCCAGACTGTAGCGCCTAGAAACGCACGGCCACTCCGGCCGGCCACGGCTATAAGGGTCACATTCTTGGAACATATGCTGCTAATGAGGTTTTACTACAACATTTTGGTTTACTCGAAAAAAGTCATTTTTTTGAAGTACTTTCTGAGAGGCCACAGATGATATGGCATTTTGTTTGTTTGTCAGCTACGCGATTATACTGCAACGCTGCTTATGAGTGACACCATTTTCATTCTTGCTTTTACGGCTGTTTCATGACAGCACAGTTTTTCTATGTTCTATGTTCTATGTTCTTCTGTTTTGGTAATGACTTTTGTGATATGGCTACAATGAAACAGGTTTTTTTCGTAACATGACAATACATTACAGTATAGTAATTTCAAGGCCACGGCAATGAACGTAATAACTACGACATTTATACGTGTAGCACTTTACTTTTGTGTAGGACAAGGTAAGTACATTGATTTTTGGAGAACTTGGCTTATGAACGACGATGACTACGACACTTGTCACATTTTGCCGTTAGCCAATGACAGAAATTATCTTACAGCAAGAAGTATTTAAGCTCTATATGAAAGGCATTTGAGTGATTACGTTTTATACTTGGAACATTTTTAGAAATGTTTTTGAACTACAATGATACAGAGAAGGTTTTCGGTTATAAATTTTATTCCGCAGTTTTAATCTGTGTAAGTAGATTATCCCTCCTGGAGGTACGCCTACTTTGTGTACCATGTGTGTGCCAAGCGTAAGGAGCCCTAGCTATTATGGTATTCGCCTATACAATGTTATACATCGATACCATATTTCGCTAACACAGAATTACATAGCTATCTGGTCATTTAACTGAGAGAAATAAATATTTTATCACATCATTGACACATATTTACCTAATTATACAGTTGGATTACCTTGCATTTATGAAATTGTTCTTTGTCTGTACTTTGTGAACTGTTCATATATTTTCAGAACCATTGTGATACTGTGAGAGCTTTGAGAGATATATTTCGTATGGGATCATGATTTTTAAAGTACATTTAAGGAGACGACACTAATGAAACGAGCAGAGAATTGTTTTAGAGATTTTGAGTTTTGTGGAAGGAAGCTACGACGATTTAGAGATTTGACTAATGTGTTACGACGATAATTTTACGACGACGATGTGTATTATGACATCGAGGTATGGTAATGATCATTATGAAAAGCGAGTATATATGTGAATGTGAATACGAGAATGCAATGGAAATTTCTGGACACTGTTATTTATGAGATTTCTTTTCTACACATTTCTTCTGTTATTTTTCAACCTGTGAAATTTTTTATTTGTATCAAACTCATTGTAGCTGAAGCTGCTGTCGTGAATATGTTGGTAAAAATGGTATGTGGCCTTGACGTAATGCTCTGCTGCGCCCAGCTGCGCGCTAGCAGCCTGGAAAAACCCTTTGTCGTGTTGCCTTTCAAATTTAATGGTGTCACTTAAGCCGCTGTAAAACACGCCGCACTCTCGCAAGTGCACGCACAGCTGTAGAAAAGAGAGGCCGTTGACCTCGCCATTGACATTTGTTTGCAGAACACACCACAAACACGACACATTATTACTTGGAGGCATATGATTACACTTTGGAGTTTGTAATTTGTGCTACTTACTGAAATGCTTATGAAGCGATGAGAAATATTATTATGTCTACACACCTGATTAGGACAAGTGCCTTTCTGCGAGAATTGAGAGAATTTTTACTGACTTATGAAATGTCGTGTGGCTAGTGAATGATGTTTTTATACTTAGCTTTGTACATATTTGCTTATTTTATTTGATGTCTAGTGTCTACCTGTGCTGCAGCATTGGTTTTATAAAATAAAATTTAATACATATGCTAATGTATACACTTTCTACCAACAGATCTATTAAATAATAATTCTATAATCCACATTCTTAAAAAAGAGCACTTGGAAAGGAAAGAACAATAGGGATTAGTAACAGGAACTGCATACATGATTTTCTTTTCAAGGACTTGGTAATTTTTTGCTAGAATAAGTTGCTGTGGTGCACCACTTTAGTGTTAAGATGTGACATATACATTAAGATGTGAACAGACATTTCCCTTACCTGCATTGCTGTCTTTACTGTAATTTTTTTTCTGCTTGTGCTTTGTCATGTTTAGGTACAAGTTACTACATTTGTTGCTGCTATTTGTGAGGCATTGTCCTACTGAATTTTATGTTGTATTACTCTGTTAAGCCAGTTTTACCAGTGATTTATTTTTCTTCTTTGTAGCATATTGCCTTATATTAGTTGTAATGTTCCATTTTATTTGCCAATTTGGATGTGCTGCTGCTTGCCTTGCTACTTTGCATTTTTGTCATTGTTGTTTGTGCTAATTGTTTTGTGCTGCTGCATTGCCTCGTTCTCTAGTTTAAGTTAGTTTAAGAGGGGGTATGCTACATAAGAAAATGAGTTATCGTGAGTTGGGAAGAAATACACTGTGAAGCTTTCAGGAAAAGGTTTGGCCAAAGAGTATTGTATAATGTGGAACAATTATTTTGAAAAACGAAATGAATAGATAAGTAGGGTATAGTGACAACAGGTTAGGTAGGAATTTCTTGGAACAAATGGTGAGGTAAGAAATATATGAAAATATAAATAAGATATATAGCACTTTTTTGGGAACAAATATTGAACTAAGGGAGATCTCCGAGAATTAAATGAAGTTGTTTTGGCTGAAAGTTATGGAGGTGCCAGCATGAAGGAAATTATTGAAAGGAGAAAAATGAAAAAGAGGTATACAATGCTCACCACAAGTACTGCAGTACCAAATGTTACACTGGAAACAGCATTTCCTTTCGTGTTACTCCGCTATGTTTATGTGTATCCTTGTGTTTATGTTCTTCCTGTCTCTGTGTGTTTACCTGATAAGATACATTTGGTAGAATTTTTTTCCTTCTAATACTAAGCTGCATTCACTATTATGAGGAATACTGTTATCCTCAAATCTAATCTGTATTTGTAGCATATTCTTTACTTTGGAAAGTTGTTCAGACATTATTTATTCTGTTATGCTGTCTTTTAAAGCTCATGTGTCAAGTTAATGTTTCTAAGGATATTCTCAATTGTGATTTACTTACTTATGTCATAATCCTGTTCTTTTTGTAAAGCCTGTATTACTACAAATGTTATCTGTATTATCACATTCTTTGCTGTAATGATGTTTTCTTTACATTTTGTAATTGTATTCTATTGCTGTAAAATTGTAATTGTATAGACACCAGTCCTCCAAGTTAGATAAATAGTAGGGATTTATTTTATTGCACACATTTGTCTGTTGCTCATACTATTTGTGTAAAATCTCAGAAGTTATATACCTGTGTTAGTGCTTGCATGTGTGTTGATAATTCAGCAAGGGACTGCTTAACAGAATTTGCTGGTTCTAAGGATATTGCAAAAAAATTAGTGAGTGCACAAGTGGTGGTTCATGGACTTGCTACATTATCCTCAAGACTCTTCAGTTGTGGATTGTGCACCCACACAGTCGCAACAGACGGCTGCTTGGCCATCTCTAAAAGGGCTACAGTGGGTCTGCACCTTTGGTGGCCCATTACTGCCATAATCTCTGCAAGGAATACTGTGTGTCTGCTCTGTGGTGACCTACCAATTCTACTAATATTCTTCAAGACTTCGACCAACTCTGCTGTGGGTCTGCTCTGTTGTGGCCCATTACCAATCTTCATGTCTTCATGTCAAGAGTCAGCTCTGTGTTACTGTTGGGAGGACAACACTGCTTCTTCAAGACTACATGGAAGTCCACTGCTTACGTGTGAATTTTCTTTTAATGCTCAGACTTTGTGCATAAAACTGCCATAAGCTACTCTTCTGATGAATGATCAGGACTATCTTCAGCGACTGTGAGGACAATTTTTGTTTTATTGACCAACAGTATATTACTAATTATGCGCATCTGATGTATTTGATATTGTTAATATAATTTTTTTAACAAATTAGTCTTGGCCCCTGCTAAAAACACTTTGTAAAATTTTTTTGAGGGTAGCAGTGGGGCTGTGTAAGTAGAATGTGTGATTGTATGTTAACAGCACTATACAGCGCTATAAACTGCATTAATATCAGTGACAGCGCTGTGCGCCTTCTGTAAGAGACTGTGGCTGGAAGGACTCGCAGTTAGAAATTAATAGTTAGCAGTGATGGAGGTTAGAAGCAGTGTTAGGGCGAGCGGACGGTCTGCACGTGTGTCCATCATGGAGATTTAGTGTTGGCTGGAATTAGATTGCAAGATGATAATCGAATTATTGACGATTATGTAATTTTTGGAACTGGATGTCACATGGTTTAGGTAAAATCTGCTAAATACATAGGTTGCTCTGCAACAAAATCTTTTCTTTGATAACCACATGCCTATTAGAGCCTACAGTAGTTAGAATCTTTTTAATTAGCTGGCTGTATGCCTGCTGTATTTGCTGTAGTTCTTCTCATGAAAATTTTCTGTGGGGTAAGTGACTTATGAAATGTATGGGTTATTGTTAGAATTTCTTCTAATTCAGGGCCATTCTTTTGTGTTAATTAATAGATTGCGTTGCGTTTATGTATTGTGGGTCATAAATGAATAGAATAAGTTTAAGCTGTATTTGTCAGGGAAAATTCTGTAAGTCAGTGTTAAAATGATAAAGACAAGCAAAGTGACACTAATGCAGTTTCACTCAACAGTTTTAGAAGGTTCAGTTGCATTAAGCAATTTAAGTAAAAACGTAGAAGTTTCATCTCCTCAGTTATTTCAGTTTAAGTAAAAAAAAAATTATTTTGAAGTATGAACCTCGCTGCACAACTGGCCATCTCTGTTGGTAGTGCTGACACAACCGTCCACCAGTTGAGATCGTCAAAGGTGTGTGCCCACTGGGTTCTTCGCCACCTACCAGAAGAACATGGACAACGAACTACCATCGCTTCCGCATTACAAGGCTAATGGTGACTATTTTTTATCGAACAGCGTCACAGGCAATGAGACATGAGTTCATCATCCTAAACAGAACGGCAATCGATGGAGGGGTGCTACACCACCTCTCCTCTGCAGAAAAACTTTGAAAGTCTTCTGGGCTCTGAAGGGGCTACTCTGTTTGACGTCCTTCCGTTGTGGTGCAACGCTAATCTCTGACGTGTACTGCGCTTCTATCAGCAAACTGAAGAAATGGCTTCAGCGTATTGGTCGCCACAAAAATGCAAGGACACACAACTCTCCCCCTGAGAGGAACTCAAAAAACTTCGTTAGACTGTTCCCCCTCCCCCATCCTACAGCCCAGATCTCAAACGTTCCGACTTTCATCTCTTTGGCCCAATGAAGAAATCACTCCCAAAGAAGCAGTATGTTGATGATGAGGAGGTTACCGAAGCAGCAGGACACTGGCTCCGTTATCGACCAGTAGAGTGGTATACCGTGGGGACACAGTCGCTTCCAGCAAAGGAGGGGGTGGTTAGACCGTCACATCAAAAGGAGATTATGTTGACAAATAGGGTTTTGTAGCCAAAAGAGTGGAAAACATATGGTATACTGGAATCCTGAATAAAACCGCGTGCTGTCGGAGAAAAACAAGTAGCATTACTTATTGAACGACCTTCGTAATCGCTATAATTGTAGAGCGAACTCTGCACCTGAGAGAAACCACTGTTGACTTCGATTTTGTAGAAAACTACCACCTGGAGACCTGAACCCAGTGTGAGTACATTTAGAGAAACTGCTTAACTTACTTGTAGGATCACCTTACTCCAAGTGGAACGTAATTATGGAGTAATTTACCACATTAGACGTTATCCACACTTGATGGCAATATTCATCTACATTATTTGACAGCCTACACGTCTAGTTATGTCTGTGACGATATCATACGATCTGCAATAGCCAGTGATAGTGCATGATTTGAGGTTAGGCCGGCTGCTGTGGACAAGCGGTGCTAGGCACTTCAGTCCGGAACCACGTGGCTGCTACGGTCGCAGGCTCGAATCCTGCCTCAGGCATGGATGTGTGTGATGCCCATAGGTTAGTTAGGTTTACGTAGTTCTAAATCTAGGGGCTGATGAACTCAGATGTTAAGTGCCATAGTGCTTAGAGCCATTTGAACCATATGAGGTTACATACCTGAACCACCGGGCTTTTCGTTCATCTACTTTATTCATGGTCTATGCAGGCTATTCGTGACATTGTTGTTGTGAAGGAAGGGAATTTTAGGGTGTCAGAGGCTGAGATATGCACTGATGAGCCAAAACATTATGAGCAGAAGCTTAGTAGCTTGTTTGACCGTCTTTGGAACAAAATTCATTACTGATTCTGTATATCAAGGACCAGATAGTTTTTGTTGGTATGTGGAGTTATGTGGCATTGGATGTCTACGCAAAGGTCATGTAATTCGCATAGATAACGCGCTACTGATTTGCGTTCGCTGTGATGGCATCGTATAGCGATCCAGATGTGTTCCATAGGATTTATATCAGGAAAATTTGGTCGCCGAGACAGCAACGTGAGTTCTCTATAATGGTCCTCAGACCACTGTAGCATGGTTCTGGCTCCAGGAAACGGACAATTAAAATGCTGAAAGATGACATCGCCGTCGGGGAAGAAACCAAGCTTGAAGGGACGCAGAGGTAGTTCGCAGTTGTCAGCGTGTCTTCGATTGCCACCGTAGGTCCCATGAAAGCGCATTAGAATGTCTGACATGGCATGGTAATGCTCCCACCAGCCTGCGTCTGTGGCGAGCTGCACGTTTTCGGCCGCCGTTCACTTCGATGACGGCGTTTATGCAGTCGACCATCGACCTAGTATAGCAAAAATATGATTCATCCGAGGAGCCGACGCGTTTCTTTCGATCGACTGTCGAATCCTGATGGCCCCGTGCCCACTGCAATCGTAACTGACGATGTTGTTGAGTCAACATGTGAACACATGGGGTGGTCAGCTCGGAACTTCAATTTAAACAATGTACGATTCGCTCTGAAACACATTTGCATGCACCAGTATTGCGCTCCCTCTGCAGAGATTGAACAGAACACCATCTATCCTACTTTATAGAGCAGACAAGTCTTCGAACATCACGTCCTGTGAAGGGTCGTGGATGTCCAACAATTTAGCGCCTAGAGGTAGCTTCACTGTCCTTCTACCTCTTTCTGTAGGTGCTCACAAGAGTAGCACGTGAACATCCGACCAGCTTATCCGTTTTCAAGATACTCGTTCACAGGCTGTGCGTAATAATAATAAGCCCTTTGTCAAAGTCGCTTATCTCAATTGATTTCCCCATTTGCAGGCCGCGCAGAATGGCCGGGCAGTCTTAGGCGCCTTGCCACGGTTCGCGCAGCTCCCCCGTCTCGATTTCCGACTGTCTACGATTCACGTCCATAACCTTAAGATTAAAACTGAGAACAATGCAGCACACGAAGTCAAAGCAAAGTAACACGCGGCGAACGAAGTTAGGAGGATACAGAATGCAGACAAGAGCGCGTGAAGAGGGAAATCCTCCCTCCTATCAGCCTGTTGTATTGACGTTATGATCTTCAGTCCGGAGACTGGTTTGCTGCAGCTCTCCTCGCTGCTCCACTTCAGCAAGCCTCTTCACATGTGACACGGACACCACACGGAGGTCAAATTTCTTAATATATTTATGATATGTGTGAGGTTCAGACTGTAACTACGAATCAGCCAAAACCGTTGAATGCAACTCTCAGAAATTCTCTAGACTGTGAACATTGAAGTTTTCCGAACATCTTGAACACCGTAAAGGGAGGCCGTCTTGCCGACTGTTCCTGTGGCCCTGTGGCAGAATGCTGACCTGCCGTATTGGTGACTGTGGTAAAATTTTAAACAAAAGTGCATGTCCCATGAGCGTTTCCGTGATGCGTAAAGTACACAAGGGCGAAAGACAAAGTAATTTATTACTTTTTAAAAATTTAAACAATTTTTAATTTGAAATGATAATATATTTACCATAAAAATAATTTTAAAGAAACGACCAGAATTCAGTTTAGAGCACACAGTTTTCGCTGACTTCGACAAATCTTTTGACAGTGTAACCAGAAAGAAACTATGGGACATAATGTTTAAGGGGAGGTTTACTATCTTTGGTCCGAAAAAATCATGTTCTTTGAGAATTTTTTTCTCGGGGTGTGTTATAGATATCAATGTCAAAATTGTTCAAAATGTTTATTGATATTTCCTCTACAAACTGGAATTTTTTCGACCGGAAATGTTGAAGAGCAAAAGCGGAAGTGCCGTCGGAACGAAACAAAATTTCGATGTAGACCTCCACGCGCGGTATGTCACAGCCGGCTCGTCTGAAATCAAAATTGAGTTGACGTTAGCGAAGTATATAATATACTTTAGGAGTTGCATCTCGATTAAGACCATACGAAACAAAATGGCGGCCATTTGAAAAAATAGGGTTTTTTCATCGATTTTTCGAATTTCGTCGGCCAAACAAAAATATTTATAGTTGATGGATCGGAATAAAAGTGGTACATCTCCTAGACAATTTAGTTAGCTTCATCGGAAACAAAGAATCATGCCAATCGGCTCATTAGATTTGAAGTTACCACACCGCGCGATAAAAAAAGTCATTTCGAGGAAAACGCGTTTGAAGTTTTGACTACTTATAAATGCAATATTATGCAACTTACCTTCAATCAGCTATTCCGGGTCCATAAACTAGTCCTCCTTCTTCCTCATAGAGGGCGTTCTGCTCGATCTCGGCCATCTTGCGCTGCTCCAGAGCCGCTCTTTCGGCCGGTGACAAACGGGTTTCGGCCGCTTGAATCCGGTGGTCGCCCGAATGCTTGGTGAACTGCGTCGAATAGAGTCCCAGGGTTACGTCCATCGTTGTCATGGTCTTCAGAATTGCTGGATACCCTTCGTTGAAGCTGCTCACTGCCAGGAAATTCGCAATCTCCACAGTCTTCACACCAGAATGCAAATGCTTGGGGGCTAACTTCCAAACACACGCGCTCATTTGAATTTTGTGTGTTTCCTCCCAAACACCGGTTCAATAACTTGTCCTCCGAAGGAAAAAACTGATGCGTGAAAAAGGCCGACTTCAGCAGGTACACGTTTTCATTCAACCGTGAATAACAAACATTTCCGTTCCGTATTCGGAAAAACCGTTTCAGGGGTGGATTCTGAACACTTTTATGGATCCAAAAATGCAATTAAAAATCGATTTTTTGAACCAAAAGATAGTAAACCTCCCCTTAAGGCTGGATATGCTAGACATCTTACTGAAGTCATGAAAAGCTTGTATATGGACGCATAAATAATAGTAAGACTGAAGAAATCACTATCAGTGAGACACTCAAACAAGGTTGTAGCCTGCCACCAACCTTATTTAATGTACGTATAAACTATTTGATTAAAAACTGGAGTCAAGAAGTTAACCGAGGTATGCTTATTAATAAAAATAAATGTGTTATTATTCTTATGTACGCAGATACTGTTATCATTTTGGAAGACGGTGAAGATAAGCTACAATTACACCAGTCAGGGATAACAGAACATAGCCTTCGTATACCAACGAGGAAAACTAAAATCGTGGCTCATCGTGAGAAATACCCCACACGTTCAAAAATAATCGCTTGAGCAGCTCTCCAACTTTAATTACTTAGGATGCGATGCAAGCTATGACATAGCAAGGACGTAGAGAATAAGATTAACAAATACAAAACAATATACAGAATGGTAAAAAAACATGCCAGAAGGAAATGCGGTAGGAAACAATATTAAAACTTTATAAAACCGTGGCTGCACCTGTATAGGTATGTGGAAGTATGTCATGGATCCCTAAAAACGTGATAAAAGCAAGCTATAAGCAGCAGAAATGACATTCCCTTGGAAAGTGAGGATGTCACTAGGGAAGAACGTATACGATATGAAACCAGCAGATATGAACTAGATATTATTAATATTTATGAAAAGAATGAACAAAACCTTATGGGAACATCTCCTACAGTGAATGATTGCAGAGAGAATCCCACGCCTCGCCATGCTGTAGTAGTCAAGACGAAGAAGAGCTAGAGGAAGACCCAAATGGCGCTTTAGTGAAAAGCAAAGACGGATAAAGATACTGGAAGCTTTTGAGATGTCTTTCTAGAGAAGAAGGCTGAAGATTTGATGGATAGATCGGATAATTAAGAGGTGGAAAGGAAGAAATTTGAGGCGGAACTTGACGAAAAAACGGATTTGATGATAGAGGACATCCTGAGACGTCAAGGAGAGAAGTCAGGAGGGTAAAACTGTATAGGGAGACCAAGGCTGAAGTAGATGAAAACTGCAGTAGTTAGGTAAAGAGTTTGGGAAGGCTTTCCACAAGATGTACTAGAGTAAAACTGTTGCATCAAACTAATCTTTAGCCTGAAGACATTCTGTGATCATCTTATTGTTGTCCTTGACATTAGTTTGCCTTCTCTCTCTGCCTTCAAGTAAACTTTACCTTTTTGTGACCTTGTAGAAATCTGCTGTGGGTTGGAATCAAAATAGCTGATCATAGTAAATAATTAGTTGATTAATAATTAATCACACCCGAGCAGCTACGGGCATTCAGATCAATTATACAAGTCCACATAGTTTGGCGGCAGTTGTCACTGATGAGTCCTTAGGCTGCGCCACATTCCTCTTCAAATTTCTTCAGTGATCGACGTTTCGATCGCTGTTCTGGGACATTCTTCAGGATTCCATTGAGGCTCCTGATTGGCTGAACAGTCAGACCGTCTAGGGGCACCGTTCGAATTCTGATAACCCCAGCAGAGAGACTGAAACGTCAAACACTGAAGAAGTTTGGAGAGGAATTCGAGGTGGTCTAAGATTTTGGCATCTCTGAATTTAATATTTACATTCTCCATCACTACGAAATTAGAGCAATTCAGCTGAAGCCAACAACTTTCCGCTTTTCCACAATCTGACGAAATGCGCTGGGTTGTTGTCTTGCGATTACGATCGATAAAATACATTCGCGGCACTTGTTGTACACTTGTACTCAACTGAAAAATAATTGAAAATGACTATTACTACTTCATCCTTTCATTGCCACTCTTGTACATGTTTGGATTAACATATGTCAGTCTTCAAGGGCACATTTTTTTTCTTTTTCGTTGGTGACGATCTGTGCTGTAACATGGCGTTGGTCCAGTCATAAGGTAGGGAAACGAATTGTTGCATTGAAAATGGACTTATAACAGTCCGAAACCGGCATGCAAATAAATCTTGGTAGCCTCTTGGTGGCAGATTTGTTCCTTTGCACAAAAAATTTAACGACACGCGACGATTATTTCTGTCAGCTGACAAGTATATTACCAACACAAGGAGAACTACGATGTTTGTTGTTAATTTGAAATTTTGAATGACAGTCCTATTTGCAATTGCAGTAAACCGGTGTGCAGAAAACGACAGGAGAGTCTTATTTAGATGCCAAAAAGTGGTCGAATATTAAAAAAAAGAGAGAAATTTCTGACGTCGATATGTTGTTCGTGGTATGGAACGAGAGCTGCATGTTTCGTTAGTTAATGGTTAAGCGTCCAATGATTATAAAAGGAAAATTTGCTATCAGTCTGATTTACAAGTTCCACAACTGAGGGAACCTAAACGAGAAATGGAGGGAGGCAAGATGGGACAGTTTTAGAGTTTCTTATGCCAAATCAAGCTTAGTTCATCGATATGAGTTCGCCTAAACGCCCCACAAAATCAACGGCTTTCATCAGGTATAATATTTATATGGAATTTCGTCAATTGTGCTGGAATATTTTTTTTTAGTTGCTAGTGCAGTAGTACTACATTTTATCCAGGACAAACAGTCCTTCGTGTATCGAAAGAAAGGACCCTACGTTTCCTGTCTCATTTGAGATATTGACAAACACTGCAATTTATCTCAGTCAGAAACTTTCACTAAGAAAATAAATAAGGCTATTTACTTTTTTAAATTTAAATCATATCCAGATTCACTGAAGAGTAAAGAAATTCAGTTACAGATCAAAGACCATTTAAGACTTCTGTTTAAATTGACTCTTCTCCTTATTAGCAGCTTGGATAAAAATACAGGCTACTGGTGACCGTCACTGTTTGTTTACACTGGTTGCCATTAGACAAACATCGCCAGTGTTTGATGTCTCTCACCCCTTGAGTACGATAGGATGTTGTTTTACTGCAGTCCCCAAGAAATGAACTTCGACAACACAAGATCTTTGCCAGTTAGGTAAAAGCCGGAAATAAACATCACACTGAATGTAATAAGTAAATGAGAAGGAGGCGATAAACATTAAAGCTTCGACATGAAGAGACTTATGTTGCTTTGTGCTGCAGTAGAGGAGAGGAAGAAGCGTATCTGCTGCGTTTCTCACATCACATTTGTTAGCTTCTACATACTTCGCATGGAGAGATTATGGCGCATGAGACGAAGCCATAAAATTTGTCAACAAATAAAGCGATAAACTGCATCTGGGAATGCATAGACATATGTGACACGGTAAGTACCATAAATATTTAATATAGGTGATAAAGTTTGCGTTATCTCTTTATTGCTAATGAGTACTTGAAGCGTTATAACCAAGATAAGGAGATTAGCTCACCAATAACAGTTGAAGGAGACGTGTTAATCCCTTTGTTTAGTTTCCAATAACAGAGTGCTGGAATCATAGGTGGGAACAGCCAGTTTTAGAACTGCATTCTTTGTGGCGGAAACCAAGAAGCAGTTTCGGGATATCACATTCCTTCGTTCAAAGTTAAGAAGATGAAAATTACCGAAATATCCACTGTTCTTGTGCGTCGTACGATTTCTTGTTTTGCATTTTTTACAGACTTGGTATCATAAGAGAAACTTACGGAGTATTTCGATTCTGTGTTTTACAGTCACACTGCGTCAATTGATTGATGGCGCAAACTGACTGAGTTCCATCGTCTGTTCTGAACAGCAGCGCTAGCCTTTTCCATCGTCGCAGGGTATAGTACTGCAAAATATGTCAAAATTTTCGAATAAAGGCTTTTTACTCCAAAGTGATTATAACAATAGACGCCAAGAAAGTGAAGTATCGTGTTTCCCTTCACTTGCTAAATATTATGGCCAACTTTTTATATTTACAAAATCAGTGAACAATTCTTTTAGATACAAATCGCTTTACTCTTTCTCAGAATGTTCTTGCACGTTGGATCCACTTCTAACAAACTTATTTTCGCATTGATGTTGGTGCCTCAACAACATGGTTTTGGAGAACTCAGTAGCTTCTTGAGATGATGCAAATAGATGTAAGCCCATTGTTTGACATGACGGAACAAAAAGAAATTTCTTTCGATAAATAAGATGATTACAGGCAGTAAAACATACTTTTAATGTTTTTTTACATCAAAATATTCAATTGTTTGGCGTGCAGTGATATGTGGCACTTTCTTCTTAGAGAACGATGCAAAGTTTTCTGATTTTCACGTTTTTCATGATCTCATCAACGACTTATGGCGAAAAAATTCTGACGTAACATTCGGCATCATCTCTTCTTTGATTTTCTAAAGCAATGGTTCCCAAACGTCTCCTGTAAGATTTCGAGAATTCTGGTACTTTGATGGATCTCCTTGTTTATTCTGAAGGTTATTAAAATTTTTAAAAAATGAGGAAAATTTGTTTCATTCTGGATCACTTCAATTTTAAATGATAACTAATAACACAGAAATCATAACATAATTTTTCAAAACTAATTACCATTGTTGAAACGTAGGAAAAAATCCGCCTTGTTATTAACAGTTTTTCGCGGAGTATTTATTCACTTCCCGCGGACCACTTTGGAAAACTTTGCTTTAAATCAATGTCCGCGACATATCCAATGTAACCAAAGACATAAGCCGTGATTTTCTTTGTACTTGGGCCCACAGTTGTTATGGAATATTTGAACGATTTCTCGCCGCCTGTATTTATTACTTTTTGAGTTATTTTTGTACTATTCCAAAACTTTGCTCTTGGGAAATTTTAAGAACCTTGTCAACAGGTTGTTTAATTTCCTAATTGTACGAAATATCCAAATTCCTTCCCATGGCGTGATGTATCGAGGTTTGCGTTTTCACGGTTGAATTATCTGAGGCTGTTGTTCCATTCGGTTCACGAAACTTTTTTTCTTAGCTTTCGAAAAGTTATGCGGAATCCATCGGGAAAATATCTTTTCTACATCTGAACGTTCGTGTAGTACTGGTACGCCGATATTCATAAAGGCACTCGTGCGTCACTGTCAGTCACACGCTGGTCTTCACCGATCAAGTTGCGCACAGCAACGGTATTTTTGAAAAAAAAAGCTGATTTTGGTCTGCTACCATGAAATTCTTCTGTGACGAAACCACGACCTAGTTGAAATTCTGCAAATCAGTTGTAAAGATTCTTTTCTGAAGCTATTTCATTACCAAAAGCTGAACGGCGGTGGGTGTGAACATGCGAAAATCGTAAAAAAGTAATTCAACGAAAACTTTTAAGTCACGTTTCATTCTTTCACAACGCTGTTTCTTTAGTCGCTGTGAACAAAACCATATTATCACTTTCTGAGCATCCATTGTTTTAACACTGAGAAACGGCAAATTTAGAAATGAAAGTAATGTGAGATCTTAATAGCTTGTCAAGAAAGTGACTTGGTCATGTGGTCACTTTTGTAGCAGATAGGAGTTATATGAGCCAAAAGTCCATCGTCACTAATGTTTCCTTTACTATTCCCGAACACTGCCACCAAATTCTCTCCCGGGGGTCCTAAGGAATAGATTATCACGAATGAGGAGGGGGGATGGAGTGTAATTAGTGTATAACTTACGCTATACGAAGAGTTTTCAGTTAAAAAAAATTGTCATATGCCTCCCACATCTATCACCACCGTGTACACGGTACAGGCTTCATTTGCATCGAGAATGCAATCCGCGTGGGTGTAGAAGTAGGAACTTCCCTCGGAAAACAAAGTGAAGTTTTGTAGTTTGTACAGACCTGGTATCTTCACTGCAAGGAGTCGTCGCGGCGCAGTGAAAGGCGTACGCTGGATCTTAGTCAAGTACTGTCGCCTGAAATAGACACGGATATTTAGGCTCAGCCAAACTATTAAGTGACATAGCAGAGATTTGAAGAAGAATGCTAGTTGTTTTATTCACCAAACCAACTTTGGTTGAAATAGCGGAGTTATTCACTACAAAATCGTGTGCTCACATCAGAAAGTGATCCACAAATCCGCACGGAAAATAATGTGGTAGATATGCTCTTTATACGCCAAGAAACAATAAAAAAAATTCGTAGTACGTAATTAGTCTGTATTGCTCTCTGACTCACGGCACGAAATAAATTTCAGATTTGGTAGGCAACCTGTAGAAATCTAAGTGCCTTGTCCTCCAATACCATTTACTCGCTGTTCGAAGTCCTCTAACTGCAAACGTGCATAATTACCATGCGAAAGTGTCACGACATAATCATTTCATTTCAGGTTCATCACATCTGAACTGCTTGCATTGATGTCATTTCATGTCGTTGCAGACTCGGTGATCTCATCCTTAAGTCATTCAGTTAATTTCAATACATTTAATTAATTTTATCACTTCACACTTTTGACTAGCTCATAGGTGGTAAAATGTATTAATTAGGGTAGCTAAGCGTGTGAGTTCCCAACTATGTGTTTCCGTATGTAATTTAGCCGAAATTTTACCTAGTACGCTATAAAAAGTCTACATATTACCAAACTATGCACCCAAAAACTGCAAACCAACTTAGGGGGAGCCGGAGGTGCCTATGCTGCCCATGTTAAAATCACTAAGTTTGAGGAACATTTATGAATAAACTACCAAATAGAAAAATTTGAATTTTTTGACGTATAGAGTGGTTTAGTATTGCAGTTATGACAGAGGGATTTTGGAGTATCTTTTCTAGATTCCTTCCAATTATTTTTTTATTAATGACCAAAATTTTTTTACAAATAATTGCTTTATAATTAAACTGAAATGAAACTACTGAACATATTGCCAAATGGCTGTGTTACAATGTAAGTTTGACCACTAGGAGTGCTGTATAAAAATTTCATCTCTCTAGCTTGAGTGCATTTTGAGAAAATGGTCCTTATATTCGAAAAATTCTAATTTACGGAAAATGGCTATCAAAGTTTCTCAATACATTCTTGCACTATAAGATGGATTATGAGGGTCTTCTTCTTCATCCTCCAAAAGCTTCCTCTTCTGTCTTCTTTTCTGGCCTGTTGTTCCATCATACTTCATATGACTTTCTCTTCTTTCTGCTCCTCTTATCCTTTCTCTGTCAATACTTCTTAGTACTCATACAGTGTTCACCCCAGCTGTAAATCCTAATGCCTTCAGAGCTTCACACTTCACACTGTTCCCTTGGGTGTAGGTTGCTATTGCATCATAAATGCCAAAGTGCAGTGTTTTTATGCTTACAAATACCCTTTTGGGAATCACTTTCCAAATCAAATTGTTTACGCTCTCATTAGGATTCTGCGTCTTTCCATGTAGACATTTGTGTAACAATTCTGGATGTGCTAAGTCATGAAAAATATCATCACTGTCACTAACATATTCACGAAATCTGTCACTTCCACCAGTCAGCTTCTTGCTAGAAGATGTCACAGGGCTATGGCCGGCCATGTGTTGCTTAGCAGAAGAACGCACTGTTACGGTAATTGTAGTATCGCATCTTGATATTAGTGTTAATTTTCTTTTCCCTACGTTCTTCCTCTTCTTATATACACGGTTACTGAAACGAGGCATCGTAACCAGAACAATGCTTTACACAAGAAGTATAATACTACCAACAACAGGCGCAACACTGAACTAATTCGAAGCGGTAAACAGCAAAGAGACGATGTTCCGAGCTCTTAGCGCTTCATTTGTCACAGAAAAATATGTAGCCAAACCTTGCACACTCGCTGTATGCGTAACATAAGGCGCTGTATGCGTAACAGGCCGAGAAAATCCCAAGCAGTTCGCCAGGAAGTCACGAGAGGGTGTTAGATGCATTCAGCGCCCGCCCATTTGCTCTGCAGGCGTGGGGGAAAATTATAATAACTCCACTTCCAGGGCGAGTAAAACAATAATTCAAAGTTTACATTAAAGAGGAATGTTCCAATTAATTTTCGGTAGCTAAAAAAAAATCGTAATTTTTTGGATTCGACCACCTCCGGCTCCCCTTAAACTCGTATGACAACCTTTGGTTACACGGAACCTAATTTGACTTGTACTGTAAATAGTCTCAATACAACTTGTCTTTATATTAAATGCGTAACTGAAGTCAAACAATTATGTGGCCCTAATCAAAATTTCCACTTATCTCTCTTCTTGGCAATATTGTTACGGATTTCTTAAAAGTACGACAGGAAAAAGCAAGCAGACGTCGGCTAAGCTAGATTTCTACTTTTTTTCAATAAAATTTGCAAACAGTAATCCAACTGTTACAAACCATGTGGTGCAATGTAGTAATGCGTAATGGTAAACCTTCTTTAAACAGTATAATAGGGACAGTAACAATTGCTATGACATGATATTCGAAGACAACGATTTTAGTATGAAGTATGTATTCAAAATACAAAGTAAAACTTCGCGTGATCTTCACACATAATAGTGGCCTCAACAATATTATGCTTAACAAAGTGAACAACGGGATAAAAAGGGTACAATGTGAACAGAGAATTTCCATGAAAACTAAACTGCTTAATCAGTTGATATGTTAATGCATGAATCAGGGAAGCGGTGTGGTCTTTCTCTCAGCTCTGAGTAAGTGAAAAAAATTAACTAGTTAACAATAATCATTCGGAAAATCCAGCTGTGTAGCGCTGTAAATGTTAAACTTCTCATCTTCAAAAAAAGGTTACATTATACAAAATTTGTATTAATTTCGCCTTTCAATGTACACATCATATTCATCTTGCTGTCCTTTATAATAAATCTTTCATCATATATCAAATACCATCACAAGTCAACACACTACTGAATATGTCGATCAAATACCACACTTCAACTAAGAATGTATCAGACTGCATAGGGGCAAGAAATGTGCCACAACAAGACCAAAGATTGTTTAACAGTAAGGTATCTTGCTCTCTCTCTCTGACGTGCACATCGATAACTTACAAAAACTTAAGTGACATGCCCCCATTACAACCCCTGACATATCCTCAACCTTCCCCGAACAGAATTTTGTGCGAGGATCATTACAGACAGGAATGGGACAATGGGACGAGGACAAAATCTAAACATTATGGATACCAACGTACAAAACATGATACAAATACAAAATAAAAATAGCTTCAAAAGAATATGAGTTAAAGAGCTATAGGTATAAAATATTTACAAAATTCAAGAGCATGTGAATGAAGTAATCAACAGAATTCGTCACAGATAGATTATTATGTTTCATTATGTGTATGAGAACGACCTTCCAGGTCTATTTTGAAAGTTTATATGGAACATTTTTACTGTAGTGAGTGGTGGTGACTTACACTATTTTTTGTAGCACACAGGATGTAGGATAGAGATTGCATACATCACACTACGCCTACGTTTCTGAAGCACAGTCGCGTATGGCAGTACTAATTGTCACAACGAAAGTACGTAGAAGAGTGTCCTTGTCACAAACGACTAAACTCTCTGTAGCTCGTTGCAGTTATGTCCCTGTTATGGGGAGTCTTATGGAAGCAAAATCAGTGAGACTAAGCACGGGCCGGCCGGAGTGGCAGAGCGGTTCTAAGCGCTACAGTCTCGAACCGCGGGACCGCTACGGTCGCAGGTTCAAATCCTGCCTCGGGCATGGATGTGTGTGATGTCCTTAGGTTAGTTAGGTTTAAGTAGTTCTACGTTCTAGGAGACTGATGACCACAGAAGTTAAGTCCCATAGTGCCCAGAGCAATTTGAGCCATTTTGATCTAAGCACGGTTCTCAACTGACACCCCACACCACACATTCACAAACAGTAAATTATGTTGTAATATCTGGTTGAAGTAGACTGCAGATCCATTGATAACTTCAAAGCCATTTTGTAGTATCGAAGAGTTCCTTATAGATGTCAGCTGCAGCTTTTAGCGGTGGAGTATGCCAAGATTTGGGAGAGAATATTTCAGTACGTAATCGGTAGACATATTTCTTCTGTCCTGGCAAGTCTCAATCATTTGTGGTGAATGGTCAGTCAGTTACAGTTTGCTACGTTTACAATATACAATTACCCATATTGAGAAAGGGGCAATACGAGTTTACATTGTCGTACATATGGACTGCACACGTAGTGTAGTGGTAGCGGTAAATTTCTACATCTATAAAAAAGGCAAGAAAAAACAGTGGCATCATGGTTTTACAATAATGAATTGCAGAAACATCACACAAGTGAATTATGCGAAACAGTGTACAGAAACAATTATTATATGTGTACAGACTGACCTATAGAAAATTCTACAACTATTCAAATAAATATTCATGGATGTTCGTCAGTAAAATACAGATAAGTAAGGGGAGTAAGGCAGAATGAGAAACATAAGGATAGTGATAACACACAAGAAATAAACACATGAGGATAGTGATCACATGCACAGATAAAGGTAACACAAATATATAATTAGAAAAAACATGGATTAGGGAGTAATCAAGGCTCATATCAAAGAATACTTTATGCAATCAGTCAAACCTCAGTCTATTTATTAACATGATTAGCAATTAGCATGCTATCTAAATACTTTTCAGGCTTTACTTTGTGTATCGTTTAATCATTTTACCCGTTATTTTACCAAACTTCCAACAAATACAACTGTTTACTTTATCTCTTTGTTTCTTTCTGTCTTATACTTCATACATCCTTATAAGTTCACATTATTTAGCTCCATTGCCATACATAATCATTTGTAATCTTCGCTCTTCCTTATGATTTCTCATATTTGCCTACCTAACCGTATTTCCTATAGTATTTACCCTACCTCATCATTTCATCTCAAGTTCATCTTTGTAACTATTTCTTTGCTCATATATGTGTTGTATGGCTTCCCTTCTTACCTTTTTGCTACCTCTTTACACATCTTTCATGACTTATGAGAGCTTATTAGAGGACTACATTTAACATAATTATTATACTAACTGCGCCCCCTCCTATAGTAATAATTATACAGAGAATATGCGTTACAAAGAAACTCAATAAATAACATAAATGTAAGAGACAAATTCAACCTGAAACTTCCTTAAGCTACAGCAATGCATGTTATTATGTTACATCAGTCGTAAATGCAACAGACAGCTAGTCTGCAGTGTCGCACGTGTTAGTAGTAAAACATATGTAGAAGACCCTTATCCTAGAATAAAGCTGAAAAGTAAAAAAAAATAATCATTAATACCCATCATATTTCCTGCATTTCATTCTTCTTATTGTTTTTCTCCATTCTATGCATGTTGTCTATGCACATCACACCTCACGGGTCATGAATTTGATCTTCACTGCCAAAATTTTCCAAAAACCTATACTGATGGACAATACTTTTAAACTTCCGACGTTTTTCATTACGATGGTTCATTTTCACGTTCTAGTGTTCTCTTTCAAGATTATGTAACCTACTTGCAAAAGTGTAAATCATTGGCTGAACGCCATTTCCAAATTTTTCCATAATCTCAACTGATAAATTTTGCATTTTCAATTTTTTATCTTCCTCTGATTTTACGTTTTCAGTCTCTGATTTTTCAAATCTCTGACAAATTGATTCTAACAAATTTAACTCACTCACATTGTGTGATACCATATTATTACTCACTAAAGCTGCTGTGCATACTGTCTGTTCAAAACAAAATGGACGCAAAACCTGATTCTGACTTATTTACTACCAGTTACTGTAAAATTTCGCAGTAGTGTGGCGACATTTGTAAGCGTTCACTAGCCTGTGGCGATTTATCGCCGACCGAATCAGCTTTAGAATTTGCGTGACTTCAGAATTTGCGTGTTCATTACCCAACCTTTTTTTCTGTTTCATTATTGTGCGCTAAATTGGGTAGTAATTGTGGAGCCGGACAATTTATTGCAATCTCATGTAAACTGCTGGTAGTTGCTAATTGCTCAAGGTGGTTTATCTCATCCTGTACTGCCTCGTTATTTTGTGACATCCTCTGCTGCCTTGTGTACAACAGACTTGCATACTGTTATGCCAAACATGGTGAAATGTTATTTCTTGGAAAAACAAAATTGGTCATTTTAATAAATAAACAAACAAACAAAAACTGTACTATCGTGCACGCAGATACTCAACAATAAATGAAATCCACACAGAACGTGTGCCATTAAGCCAATTATCTACGTAATAAAATAATCGATAATCATCACACAGCAAAAAAAAATTCACAAACTGAACACAAAATTTGAAATGAATTACCCGAGAAAGAAGTACTGTAACACCATAGCACTAATGCTGTACTGATTTATTTTGCTTTTGTTTCATTTAATGTTACATTGCTGTGATTGAGTCAATAACATAAAATTGTATATTTCTTTCTTTCCACAAGCTTTGATGTCATGGTTTTGTTCTATGCTGTGTAGTATATCTTTCATTTAAACTCTTTGTCCCATTTGGAGGGAACAAATCTTACTGTATACAATTGTAATTTTGTGTGAATAATTTTTTGTAGAGATGTCAATATGTGTAAATGTTTTGTTTAATTTAATGCAGTTGGTTACTGTTATGTAAATTTCTGATCCTCACTTAGGGTTCTTAGTTAGTTTGTATGTAAATGGTGTAGCGGTTCCCCTCGGGAACGGAACTGTGTAGCGCGCGCAAACTGTGGTTGGCCTAGGTGGAAAAGGTGGAACTGATAGTCAGTCGGAGGCGAGCTACCAAACTGTGCTCTGTCATGTAAAAGATGCATATTGTGTTGATTCCGAGAGAGGTTTTTCCTGCTTCTTTCCAAGGCCTTGGATGGATGGATAAATAGCTGGAACTATTCTGGAATTTGTATCTATCATCGCCACCAAGAAATGACAGAGTCCAGCAATTCTGCCTGCAATTCCACCTACCAACATGCAGTTGCCACCACATTGCGCAATCATTGCAACGTAATATTATAATGATGTACAGTGAAGGATCAGCTTAATGGATGTGCTAATGTGCTGAAATATAAGGTAATTTATATCTGAATTTATGTACCTACCTTGACTTTTCTCCTCATCATAACACCTCTCAGGGTCCTCTCCGTTTGAACTAAAGTGATTACCGAGTGTCCTTACTGAAAGTACATTAAAACCCAGTTTTTTTAATTAATGCCCCTTTGAACATAGTAAAGAGAAAGTTAAAGTTAATGTGGCAAGAGAGTGAGTTAAAGTTAATGATGCTTGCTGAAATAATTTTCCTAGTAAAACTGCTTATTAATGTGTTGTTGCTAACTTCAAAATTAAGAGTTCTTAAGACTGAGGCTTATAAAGCAAATGATCACATTGTTGTCTGTAGTAAATTCTAAAAGGTGAGTCAGTTTCTTGGAATTTGGTCAGTATTGTGTTTCGCTGTAGTAAAAGTGAGAAAGCTGCAGTTGTGAAACGTTACATACTCATGTTTGCTAAGTGTTTGTCTATCTTGTGTATTAGAAGTGCATATTAATAGTAATGTTATAAAGACCATTCACTTTATGTAAGCCTGAAAGTAATAGGGTGTTTCGGTATCTCTTATAATTTTGCAAATAGTTTGTGCTGCTCCAGTTGTTAGCTTCAATCTTAAAACATATGTGTGTGTCAGAGTTCATTGCACTCGCGTGTGGCCAAGTCTAGGTTGTGTTTGTCCGTTATAGTTACTTATACCTACTTTCTTAAACAAGAGAATGTTAATCATTCTCTTGCCTAGTTAGGCTGGCGACCGTTTTCTTTATACGTTAAACAGTGCAGATAGGCAAAAATCTTGTTTGTTACCGTTCGAATATTTACGTAATTCTGACTTTCATTTCCGATAAGCCACCTCCGTTAGGTACAACACGGTCAACATAACAAAAGTCCTCTCAGAGGGTAACACTGCTCTGTTGCTTTGTACCATAATTGCTTTTACAAAATAGTTTTATGTCACAACCTGTTTCTAGCATTGAGGTTATTGTACAGTAGTAGCAGGCAAGAGTGTTATACGTGGCGTCGCGTGACAGGACGTTGTTCAATTTGCACCTACAAGCGGAAAAAAATTAGTAAGCATTTTACAAACATAGAGTGAACATAAAACGTTCAGAGGCACGAACCTGTACATTAGTTGACAGAACGGATAGTGAAAGTTCAGTTTAAATTGAAAATTTAATAATAGCTAAAATGGACAGGAAACTAGAAATAAATCTAGACACGCGAGAACAGAATGCAACCGAGAGCAGTTCAGGCAGCACACCAACAGATGGCATTACGCGCGAGTTAAATTATGTACGGTACCACGCCGATGTCAATAAACATATAGAAGCTATGAATGTCGCTCGTACTAAGGAAGACAATATGAGCGATGTTGTGGAAGACAGTGGCTATGTTAATGAATCGCGGGATATGTTCGAATCACCAGAAACTGAGAGGGAAGTAGGACTCGAACCTGAAAATGCGGTAGAAACCAAAAGTGAAAAGACACCAGATCTGACTGATTTACTTAGAATACTGTCTGCGCAATTTGCAGCGCAAAATGACAGTATTAAGGCACAAATTGCAGCGTAGGGGCATCAAATTACAGCACACAGTGGCAATTGCTGCACTGGGGCAACAAAATGCAGCACAAAGGCAGCTAATTGCAACACAGGGTAGCGATATCAGTAAACAAATGCAAGAGCAAGGCAAAAATCTTAGTAAACAGATTGAGAAGGTTGGTGTAAAAGTAGACATTGTGAGTAATGAAATTAAAAACCTTAAAAGCGAAATTACTGTGATCAATGGCAATATTGCCAACATACAAGGACAAATTGATGACATTAACGAAAGATTTGATACTGAAGTAATTAAAATTCAAGATCAAATAGAACCCTTAGTCCGTACTAAGGTTGACGAAAAGGTATTCGGTATTAAATTCGAAATACAAACCGAATGTAACGCGGAATTTGCACAGATTAAACAATCTGTAACAGAAACAAGTAGAGAATTAACCAAACAGATTGTTACTTGCGAAAAGAAGTGTGAACATAACACTTCACAAATCCAAGGCAAAATGTATGACTTGGAAAGAAAAATACAAACCGGACCTACACATTTTACTGAAAGAATGCCTCTCAGTAAAATATTAGAGGGCGAAGAGAAATTCGACCCTACAAAGAGGTATAACGGATGGCACCCCCTAGACTTTGTAAAGAATTGCGAAAGAAATTTTCCTGAATATTTGTCTGACCAGTAAAAAATTGATGTTGTAATTAGTGCACTAACGGGAGAAGCAAAAAGATGGGGGTTGAATCTGGATACTAACCAGATGTCTTTTGAAACCTTTAAACAAAAATATATTGACGAATACTGGTCAGAACAAAAACAAGACCAGTTGTGGCGTGAATTTCTAATGGCCAGGTTGTATGACATCAGAGGTAGGCAAACCATGAAAGAATTTTGCGAATCATGGTACAGAAAACTGATACATTTGAAGGCTAGAAGGACTGAAGCTGAGATCGTGTGGGTTCTTTGGCAGAAACTGCCTGAGGATTCTAAACGATATGTTGGAAGTACCCACAGAAGTTTTTCTGTGTTCTTGGAAAGAGTAGAGGATGAAGATCACTGGCGAAGAAATCGCGAGTCCCGTCCCCATCATAACAACAATTATTCGCGCGAAAACAATGACCAAAACGAACGACCTGCAAACGAAAGATATCGTGTAAACACGATTCAAAGAGGTCGTGCGAGAGGCAGGGGAAATTATACTACGCGCGGTAGAGGGTACATGACGCGTAATTTCCAAAATAGAGAAGAAATGGAAATCTGAAAACCGCGTGTGTTACGGGCCGGATTCACGCGGAAACTGGTTTTGGGCCCAAAGAAAATATGTCAAATAATAAATTCGAGAAGGAAAGATGTAAAGCCCAGGACAGGAAGGTTAAGGACGCGCCTATGGAAGACGGGCGCGGAGTGATAAATAGTGGCGTTCCCAGCGCAAGGTCACGTGACAGTTTGTGCTCGAGGCAGCGGTTGCCGAAGCAGCGTACATTGCACTTGGCAGCACCAACACCTTCTAACATACAGGCCTCCCAGCCAAGACGAGTAGGCCATGTGACGTCACTTTCACTAGGCCAGTGGTGGAAAGACAGATTTTGCTACAACTAGCGCTGCTGGTGGCCAAAACTGGATCTAATAGCCATACCAACTATGCAACAAAAGGCACCGGTAGAATACATTGTTCGTTTAATTGAAAATGAGTATATGAAGCACTGCAAGAAAAACTAGCACCGTTTACAAAGCAATATGCGATAAGAAATCTGCACCGTGAGATGCTGTGCTTAATTTGTATGGATTTACCTTTATAAGCAATTCGAAATTCTGTGTTTATGTTGGCTAACCTACCCGGGAAACAAAACTTGTGTTCTGTTTACTTTCAAAGTATAGTGGTTGATTCGTCGAAATTACGTCTCCGTTTAACTCTGAGATTTGATTTAATCGTTCGAAATGGTGTATAAGTGTTGTGTTCCACGTTGTAGAGGAAATTACGAAAATAAGCCACGAGTAGCGGTGTTTTCTTTTCCTAAAAGCACTGAACCACAGCAGAAATGGATATCTGCAATACATCGTGAAAATTTCCAGGTTACACAGAATTCGAAGGTAAGCTCAGGTTCTTTACAATTCAGTTAGATTGTCTCAGGGTGTGTGTTCTTTAATTTAGAGAGCGGGAGCAACTAATCACATATTTAAGTAGCACGCTCTTTAGATGTTCATTAACAGCTGAATTCGATTGGCTTGATGCCCATCTCTAGAAGATCAACTGCATTACATACATTACTGAGTCACTGGAAAACTGTGATTTACTTATGCAAGAATAGCTTTAGCCTTTTAACCTGAAATACCGAGTGAACAATAATCGATTTGATCTGAAGATAACTGACACTAATCCCATGTGTTAGCATTAGTACCCCCTCGGGATTATTACATGTAGCTGATAAAAGATTTTCTCATTATTTCAAGGTCTGCGAGCTCCACTTCACTGAAGACCTCATTCTGAAACACAGTGAATATTTCGACAGTTCCACAGGGAAGAAATATTCTGTGCCACTTCCAAAACCTCGCCTTAAAACAGGAGCCATACCATCCATTCTGCCTAACTGTCCGAAGTATCTTTCGTCAGCTTCTTGTTCGAGGGAAAGTGGAGATGAGAGACGATAGCGTCTGGAAAATAGAGACTTAGAAATAGCTATTGCAGCGAGTGTAGCAACTCATGCTCAGTATGAACAGGAAAGACATTTTGTGGACTTTAATGGTTTTGTTAAGTGTTTAGAGGGTATCAATCTGCCTAATGACTGGCATCTGATAAAGTCAGAAAGTTCAATAACGTTTGTTCTAATAGACGTCAAAGGTATTCCTACACTTTTGTGTTCTGTTGTGGTGACTACTGACCTGAGCATGTATTTATATGAGGGTAAAAGTGTAATCTCAAAACTTGGTACAAGAAAGTTCCCTTAACTATAAACCATTTAAATGACTTAATTAAATGAGACAGGTATTTGAAATTGAATCCAAGCTAAGAATTCAGACTCTGCTTTCCTTGAAAATTTCATCCTCTGCTCTTGGTGAAGTTGGCATGGATTTAGATTCTTTTGAAAGTGATTGTGTAGTTGATATTACCTTACCACCACCATCAAACTTTCAGAGCATAATGGATTTCAGTGAAGAACAAGTTCAGTCTGTTCAGGAATACTTGCCTGTTTTCACATACTTGTCAGGATACTGTGCCAGAGCTGTTCTTAAGAAGCTGAGGTGTGAAACATGTAAAACGTACTTAGTGCTTGATAAAACATTATCAGTAATAGAAAGTGATGAAAGCTATGGACTTCTAAGAAACGTATATAGAGGTGGATTGTATTGCCCTAACAATGAGGTCATTAATGCTGTTATTTTCACTTATTTGATTGTTAAAAACATGGTGTCTGGAGAACATGAGCTCTCCTTCATGAGATGTACATCCCAGAGAAATCTAGTTATAAGATTAGCTGTTGATGTAATTAAAAGGGAAGACTTTTTCCTAAGGGAATTTTCTTGTAGTCAGGTAGATCACACTGATGACAAAATTCTTCAGTCTGTAGTAAAAGTAGCATGTAATATATTTCTCAATAATTATGTTACAAAAATTAATGACAGCCATATTGGCAGTAAAATGAAAAAGAGAAAACTGTCAACTGTAAAGTAGTTTAGAATAAATTTTGTGACAGGTTAACAAACATTTACATTTGTCATTCTCTCCTAATTCCTACTTTTCTCTACTTGATGTGTGTAGCTGCATTGCTTAAAATGAATGTGCATAAAATTAGGCCTATATTCTATTTACAATGATGTCATATCATTATCAAGAATAGTCTGTTAAATATTTGAGAGTTTTGATGAGAGAGACAGACAAAGGTGTCAAACTTACAAAATCCCTGATTTTGCTTTGTGGGTTAAAGGTTAGAGTTGATTCAGTTTTTGTACTGTAGACTCAAAGATGATATGAGTGTCATGGGTGTGGGACATGTCAGAAAATATAACATAAAAACATAGGACACTTTAATATAATACTCACTTCCCTGATCATTTTGCCAGTAGATTGTCAAGATATCCAGATACTTAACAATAAACTGAAACTGCTAATATCTACAGAATGCTACGGCCGCAGGTTCAAATACCGCCTCAGGCATGGATGTGTGTGATGTCCTTAGGTTAGTTAGGTTTAAATAGTTCTAAGTTCTAGGGGACTGATGACCTCAGAAGTTAAGTCCCATAGTGCTCAGAGCCATTTGAATCATTTTCTACATAATGTACACAGTCAGAACGAAACATAATTATACACTTTTAGTAAATATCTCATACACAAATTACCTAATCTTGACTGTTGTGGCCAAGTGCTGTCAGAGCTTAAATCTAACAGACATTTTTACTTCAGCTGTTCTAACAGTCCCTGTTAAAAAATTCATCTATAGAGTACAAAAGGAGTTACCTACCAAGAAGCTTTTCAACCTGTGCTTTATCTTAAATCAAGTTTTTAATGGTTGCTGGTAATTTATTGAAAATGTGTATTCCGAATATTGGACCAAGGTAAGTGATTTTAGGTCTTTATGTAGATTGTTCTTATTCCTAGTATTGGTACTATGTATTGAGCTATTGGTTGGAAGTAGAGACATATTGTTTGCAACAGATTGCATTAAGGAATAAATATACTGGGAAGCAGTGGTTAAAATAACTAGTTCTTTGAGTAGGTTTATACATTATGTTCTTGAATGTACACCACAAATGAGTTATTTCACGCTTTTGCATTGGCTAAATGAGCGTTTGTAGTTAAACTTCTCACTGTGATAATATCTCCAATATCTATGCGATCACTGATGAGCCATTCATGCCGCAGTGAATTACATTTTTGCCCCAGTAATAAACTTATGATCACTACAATAATTTCGTCATGCTGTCTGTTAACTGTTACGAAGTATCTCCGTTAGTGTCATTTACTGACTAATGGATCTAGGTTTCTGTAGCGACGTTTTTCTTAACAAGTAAGTCAAATTTTGCATACGATTTTAAACACAAGAGAAGGAGATCACACTGTGTTGCGATCATTGTGCCACATTGCGTGCGATATCATACAAGGGCGGCACAATTTCTCTGTAAAGGGCAAATTTAACGATCAGTGAATTTGCTATGGTTTCACGAAAGAAATACACGTTCATCGGCTCTAGCGCACAGGCTGTCTTGCAGCGGCAGATGTTAGCCTAGCGCTGATGATGTCATAGTTCCGCCGTGAGGCCTGTGTATCAGAAGGTGTTGGCAGCGCACACAAATGGCAGACCTCAGAACAAGATGGCTACCGTAGAGAGAAACAGAAGAGGCGGGATCGGACACTTCCGTTGCCCGGTTTCAGTAATAGATGAATGTAAAAATGGAAATAAAGTTAATATGTCATATGATAAAGATATCTCAGTATCGGAATCGTGCGAAGAGACATTATTAACGAAAGAAAGGGAGCCAGAAAAGGCGAGTGAAAAGGAAAATATTTGTACTGTTACTGATGTTTGTGAGATAAAAGACGTAGATGTGGGAGAGGTTATGATGAATAAAGAGGAAAGGGAGGTAGAATATGCCACGCAAAAGACGTGTGCACAATTAAAAATAGATGAAAATGATGCAGAGAACGACGTTAGTAAACATGACATTATAAGCAGTGCAGGTGAAGTTATTGTTGATGGAAAGGTGTTTAGTGTTTCTAATGCAGAAGGGCCTAGTAGGAATTTCGCACGATTACCTAAGAATGATAACAAAGGGGAAAACGAAATGAAGGTTATCGAAGTATATGACGATTATACTGAGTATGAAGTTAAGGCTGAAATCGTTCAAAGTGATACAACAGAAATGCCTGAGTCTCCAAACGATGTGCAGTGTGTAGAAAATGTATCGAAAAACGAAGTGGCTGAAACATCTAGTGATAATCTGCCTCACTGTTTAAAAGTTGCTTTCCTGCTCGAATCTGATGACGAAAATGAAATCAGTGATAGTTCAGATGGTGGAGGGTATATGGATACAGATAAGAACGAATATACTAAATTTGTTACCTGAAAGTGGATTATTGTTTTGTTGATCTTGAGGCCTGTGGCAGGTTGTTTCTTATTTATTGT
Source organism: Schistocerca serialis cubense (assembly GCF_023864345.2). NCBI lineage: Eukaryota > Metazoa > Arthropoda > Insecta > Orthoptera > Acrididae > Schistocerca > Schistocerca serialis. The sequence goes on from NC_064643.1 coordinate 151,053,166, forward strand.
AGTGTACTCTTTAACTTTGCTAAGGATACGTTTATTTTCAATTGAATACTTATTGTTGCCAGTCTAATTGTGAAGATAGGGCCATGTAGTGTGAAAAACTTGAAAACTTTATGAATAATGATGATTATGGTAACTTTATGCAAGTGCAAAGAACTCCACAAGATAATAATTAATTTATAACATACTTAAAGACCAGAAAGGGCTTATGTTTGCAGTATGTGGTTTACTCAAAGGTACATGTCCTCAGATGAGGGTTATTAACCCTCAGGGGACATGCACTCTTTGCATTGTCAGGTGCCTGATGAGCACCAGGGACCCGAGTTGTTGCCAGCACTACTTCCATTTCATTTCGTGCTGCCAACCTTCCTCTTCATCATTCAGAACTTTTACTATCTTCTTTCCTTCTTCTCTATCAGAGTAAACAAAAACGTGTAGATGTTAAGATGTGTATTGTTTGAGGACAAGTAAATGAATAATTAAATTGGGTACACTAGAAAATGACCAAGAATAATGAAAGTATAGTGGGTATTGTAAAGGAAAAAGGTAATGGAAAAGTGATTGGAAAGAAAAACATAGATGAGAAAAGGTAAGAATACTGAAAACAGGGAAAATGAATGCTATATTATGACTAAATGTAAATGTTTTTGAAAATAGGGATAAATATGATGTTGAAAAACTTTGTGTGTTAAAAAACTGTGGAGATGAACCTGGCTAATGTGTGTAAGATGGGTATGAGATGTATATGTCTAGTGCCACCAAAGGCAAAAAGCACTTGCAATAGGATATAAAATTATAGTCCTGGACTTGATGTATGTAATGACCTAACTGTGTGTGGAAAAGCAATGGTAAAGGAGTAGTAAGAAATTCTTAATCCTGACTTGATCCCAAGTATGACATTTAATTGTTTCTTGATTAATGTATATGTTACCTGATGTTGTCATTTGAAAAGAAAAATTTAATATTACCAGTGTCTAATTGCTGTTTCAAAGTTTCAGGTTTTATCTTTTATACCATTAATGCAATTGTGCAAAAAATATGACATAATGATGGAAAAAACTTGGAGATGATGACAATAAACTGCTCAAAAGTATGTTGTTGGGCAGCAAAACAAGACAAAAGAATAGAAATGATGTGGTCCTGAAGTTGAGGACTACCATATATGCTATGTGAGCAGTAACCGAAGGACTTGCCATAGTGGGGCAAGGAATTAAGTGGTTACAGACTGCCAAACCTAGAGGATGGGGCAGTGTGTCACTTAAAAAAAAGAAATGTGTATTTTTTTGTGTTCTTAATCTAAATTGTGTTTTTGTGCCTAAATGTTTATGGATAAAGACTGCCAAACCAATAGTGGGCAGAATGTGTAACATGGACTGCTAGCACTGAGGCAAGCAGGTTGTTTGATCAGTGTGTTATGAACTAACTATTCTTATTGAAGTCAGTGAAAAGTTGTTATACAATATATATGCATTAATATTCAAATGGATGTAGATGTTTGTTTTGGACTGCTTTGTTTTAAAAATACGGCAGTGATGATTAAAGATAGGGTCTGAATAGGTTAATGTGTTTATGTGCAACAAACATTTTGGACTGCTATTAATGAAGAGCAGCTTTAAAGTTAATTGTTTTGAGAAAACCTTGAAAAGTTACTTTTGTATTTAAAGAATCATTTGGAAAAGGTTCTCATAGCTGTTTGTGTAAATATTTGTGCATATGTGTATGCAAACCGAAATTTTGAACATTACATTAACTACTGAACCTTGTGAAAAGTACTATGATCATTAACATGCTTGTGTGTCTGAATATTTACATTCCTTTAAAAATGTTGAAAGACAAATTTCTGCTTTGTTGAGTTAAAATGTTTTGTGCTGTTGTCTATGTGTATATTATTATTATTTGTGCTGTGTTGTCTATGTGTTTACTATTATTATTATTTTTATTTAAGGATATACCTATTCTACTAATGTGTAGATTATTTTGTGTACTGTTTGTCTTTTAATTGAACTGTATGTGTGTGAAATGAACATGCTTAAAGGTATCCTAAGTAATGATGAAAATTAATTTCCTTGAACCAGTCTGTGGATGAAAATTACTGTAAATGCTTTACTTTGAAAATGTTTTTGGAAGAAGTGTATGAATCTCCTTAGTGTATATACTGTATATTTGTAATATGTGTATTTTTTTTTTTTTGGTCCCAACTGAAGTTGGATGGTATAATTTTTTTTTCTGTAGCCAACACCACTTAGGTGTTATAGATGTTTCCTTGATGTGTCCCTTACGGGAACTTCAACGAAACATCGGGCATGTGTAACACCATAGCTCTAATGCTGTACTGATTTATTTTGCTTTTGTTTCATTTAATGTTACATTGCTGTGCTCCTGTAAATGTGTGTGATTGAATAAATAACATAAAATTGTATATTTCTTTCTTTCCACAAGCTTTGATGTCATGGTTTTGTTCTATGCTGTGTAGCATATCTTTCATTTAAACTCTTTGTCCCATTTGGAGGGAACAAATCTTACTGTATATAATTGTAATTTTGTGTGAATAATTTTTTGTAGAGATGTCAATATGTGTAAATGTTTTGTTTAATTTAATGCATTTGGTTACTGTTATGTAAATTTCTGATCCTCACTTAGGGTTCTTAGTTAGTTTGTATGTAAATGGTGTAGCGGTTCCCCTCGGGAACGGAACTGTGTAGCGCGCGCAAACTGTGGTTGGCCTAGGTGGAAAAGGTGGAACTGATAGTCAGTCGGAGGCGAGCTACCAAACTGTGCTCTGTCATGTAAAAGATGCATATTGTGTTGATTCCGAGAGAGGTTTTTCCTGCTTCTTTCCAAGGCCTCGGATGGATGGATAAATAGCTGGAACTATTCTGGAATTTGTATCTATCATCGCCACCAAGAAATGACAGAGTCCAGCAATTCTGCCTGAAATTCCACCTACCAACATGCAGTTGCCACCACATTGCGCAATCATTGCAACGTAATATTATAATGATGTACAGCGAAGGATCAGCTTAATGGATGTGCTAATGTGCTGAAATATAAGGTAATTTATATCTGAATTTATGTACCTACCTTGACTTTTCTCCTCATCATAACACCTCTCAGGGTCCTCTCCGTTTGAACTAAAGTGATTACCGAGTGTCCTTACTGAAAGTACATTAAAACCCAGTTTTTTTAATTAATGCCCCTTTGAACATAGTAAAGAGAAAGTTAAAGTTAATGTGGCAAGAGAGTGAGTTAAAGTTAATGATGCTTGCTGAAATAATTTTCCTAGTAAAACTGCTTATTAATGTGTTGTTGCTAACTTCAAAATTAAGAGTTCTTAAGACTGAGGCTTATAAAGCAAATGATCACATTGTTGTCTGTAGTAAATTCTAAAAGGTGAGTCAGTTTCTTGGAATTTGGTCAGTATTGTGTTTCGCTGTAGTAAAAGTGAGAAAGCTGCAGTTGTGAAACGTTACATACTCATGTTTGCTAAGTGTTTGTCTATCTTGTGTATTAGAAGTGCATATTAATAGTAATGTTATAAAGACCATTCACTTTATGTAAGCCTGAAAGTAATAGGGTGTTTCGGTATCTCTTATAATTTTGCAAATAGTTTGTGCTGCTCCAGTTGTTAGCTTCAATCTTAAAACATATGTGTGTGTCAGAGTTCATTGCACTCGCGTGTGGCCAAGTCTAGGTTGTGTTTGTCCGTTATAGTTACTTATACCTACTTTCTTAAACAAGAGAATGTTAATCATTCTCTTGCCTAGTTAGGCTGGCGACCGTTTTCTTTATACGTTAAACAGTGCAGATAGGCAAAAATCTTGTTTGTTACCATTCGAATATTTACGTAATTCTGACTTTCATTTCCGATAAGCCACCTCCGTTAGGTACAACACGGTCAACATAACAAAAGTCCTCTCAGAGGGTAACACTGCTCTGTTGCTTTGTACCATAATTGCTTTTACAAAATAGTTTTATGTCACAACCTGTTTCTAACATTGAGGTTATGGTACAGTAGTAGCAGGTAAGAGTGTTATAGTACAACATTAATAACATTAGTGGAGCGGGATTTTTTCCTCTTTAGAGGAATCCAACATTATTTGGCTGCATTCTAGCAAGAGAACCAACGTAATATCCTTGCAGACAAGGTCGACGTACGAAAGTTCCCCGCTATGTGTTTCAGCATGAAATGTCGCCCAAATTTGCCTCCCACCCTGTTTCAAATCAAGTTCTCACTTTTACTTTTAAAACACTTTATTTAAAATATACACATGTTGACTTTATTAAAATAGGCGCACGAAGACTGACTAATGCGCCTCAACACACACATATATACACAAACATCTGTCACCACGATCGATATTTCTCGAACATACTCGATATCCGATATAAATGTATTACAATTCCAACACGCCTCCTTACATTTATATCGCGATGTTTAACATATTCCTAATTTTAATGAATTTTTCTTTACATAACGACTTTGTGAATATATCTGCAACATTTTCATTCGAATCTACTTTAACAATATCAATGAGTCCCTGTAAATAATACTCATGCACAAAATGGTAATGTACTTCTATATATTTTGAATTCTTTGTGAAATTACCAAACTTCGCTATATTTAATGCTCCTGAATTATCTTCATATATGACAATAGGTTTTTCAAATTTAACATTAAAAATGTCTAAAATATCATGTACAAGTTTCACCTCGCTAACAGCTTCAGACAATGCTACATATTCTGCAAAAGTTGAAGCCTTTGTGACACTCGCTTGTTTTCTTGACTTCCAAAATACAACATTACTAAATAATCTAATTACATAACCAGAAGTTGACTTTCTATCCACACTATCACCTGCCCAATCTGAATCCACAAAACAATCTAATATCTCAGCACCTTCATTCCTACAATAGTTTAATTTCAAATCTTTAGTTAAATATAAATATTTCAAAATTCTCAAAGCATATTTAAAATGAGTACTACTGTAACAACTTTGGAATCTGCTCAAGTAATTCACACTATAGCTAATATCTGGTCTAGTACCCGAACTTATGTACAAGAGTGCACCTATCAAGTTTCTATATCTAACGTCATTACAATCTTCATACGCTGGTTCTAACTTTAAATTTACTTCCATTGGAGTTTTGTACAAGATCGAATCTTCAATTTTATATTTCGCAGCTAACGAATCAATGTATTTTTCTTGACTCAAACTCATAACTCTTGTTTCATAATCATAATTAATATCGATGCCAAGATATCTTTTTACCTCACCTAAATCTTTCATATTAAATCGCTTTGACAATAAGTTCTTAATCTTAACAATTTTTTCTTTTCTCACACAGCAAATGAGCAAATCGTCGACAAAAATAATCAAATAAATCAAGACATCTCCATCTCTCAATACATAAAGACAATAATCATATTTACTCCTTTTAAAACCTAAACTTCTTAAAAACTCGTCAAGACAATTGTACCAAGCTCGTGAGCTTTCTCGCAAACCATACAATGCTTTATACAATTTACAGACTCTACCCGTACCATCATCATATCCTCTTGGCTGCTTTACATAAACTTCAGATAAAACTTTACAATTTAGAAACGCAGTCTCTACGTCCATTTGTTCTATAACCAAACCTTCTTGACAACAGTATGACAACAAAATCTTTAATGTTTGCATATTGGTTACTGGAGAATAAATATCCTCAACGATTTCTTTTTGTTGAAACCCCCTGACAACTAATCTTGCTTTGTAAACACCCTCTGATTTCTTTGTGAAAACCCACTTTACATCAATGGCTTCTTTATCAACTGGTTTATCTACTAATTCCCATGTTTTGTTTTTGTTCAAACAATCAATTTCCTTATTCATCGCTTTTTCCCAATAATTTGATTCGGCACTGTTAATCGCCTCCTCAAAGCTTTCCGGACTATTTGCACTGCAAAAGTTTACATAAATAAAATTGCTGTAAACATAATCATTTAATATTTTTGGTTTTCTTTCTCTAGATGATCTCCTCAACTCAAGTACTTTCTCTGATTCATGATTATCAGAAAGCTTTTCATTTTTCTCAATTTCCTTCTGTTTTTCTATTAGTTCAGTTTCATTTTCTATACTTTCGTGTTCAGAATCACTAGAATATTCACTTACTGAATCATAATCTTTAAACCCAATACATTTAACACCACTTTCAACAATGTCCACATGTCTAGCAACAACTATCTTATTATTTATTAGCACTCTGTAGCCTACTTCACAATAACCCATTAAAACCCCCAAATCGGCTTTCCTATCCCATTTCGACTTTCTCAGTTGCTCAGGTACTCTTACAAAAACTCTACTCCCATACAACTTCAAATGATTAACATTAGGTTTTTTTCCCAGTAATATCTCATAAGGAGTTTTCTTTTCAATGGTGTTAGCTAAAGTTCTGTTTTTGAGGTATGCTGCTGCACAAACCACTTCAGGCCAAAATCTCTTGTCTACTCGCGCTTCGGCTAGCAGACACCGTGACATGTCCATGATGGATCTGTTATACCTTTCAGCAGTACCATTAAGCTCATGCACATAAGGTGGACAAGCATTCAATACAATTCCTTTTTGTCTCACAAATTCATAGACATTTTCATTTAAATATTCCTTCCCATTGTCACATCTTATCTTTTTAACAGTTTTCCCAGTGAGATTCTCAACTTCATTAATATACTCTACAAAACATTTGTATACTTGATCTTTAGATTTTATGGTGTAAACACGAGCTGCCTTACTGTAATCATCAATGAAAGAAAGAAAATATCTTTCCCCATGCATTCCAGTAGTTGAGTGAGGCCCATTTAGATCTGTGTGAACAATTTCTAAGATTTCTTTTGCTTTGGTTCTATTATTTTTAAAAGGAACATTATGCATTTTGTTTTCGATACAGATTTTACATTTCATAAATTCTGATTCTAGTTCTGAAGGAACCCCATCTAACAATTGATGTTTACATAAAGTATTTAGATAATTGAAATTAACATGTCCCAAAATGCGGTGCCATTTTTCCTTTGCTGTCATATTATTGTCTTTACTCATAACATTAACATTAACTTCTCCTTTATTAATAGTACTACTCATTTTATACAACCGACCCTCTTTCCATGCAATCGCAATCAATCCATTAGCTTTATCAAAAATTTTTGCATTATTCCCTACCGATACAATTTTGTGATTATCTGTAATTTTAGCATAACTGATCAAGTTTTTGTCTATGTCTTTTACAAAGAAAACATTTCGCATATTAATTGGAACCATTTGATCATAGACAGGAAAATTACTAATTACATTACCAACTTTAGTAGCTTGCAAAATTTTTCCATCAGCAATTTTTACATTTATAGGTTGTTTTAAAGTTATACTCTTAGAAAAATATTCCTCATTATTAATAACATGATCAGTACAGCCACTGTCTAATAACCAATTGATTTGAATTTGATTGTTATTACTTGACTCTACTGTTCTATTTTGACCTATCATAGAATTAACCTCTGTTATAAAACTACTCATACCATGATCACTCTGATGGTAACCTTGCTTGCTGTGATGCCGACCGCTGCTAAAACCATGCTGCTCTCCTCGACCACGTTGCCTGCTGCCATAACCTCCACGCTGCATGTTGCCGTAATATCCACGCTGTACATTGCTATAGCCTCCACGCTGCATATTTCCATTACCTCTGTCGCTGCTTTGAAAATGTACTCCACGATGCCATGTGCCTCTGTTACTTGTTCTTCCCTGGGTACAATCACGTTTGAAGTGACCTGCTTTGCTGCATCGATAACATACTTGCTCCTGATTTCTTGAATTCAATTTTCTTTCTGTGTGAAATGCATTTGATTTTACCTCTTCATTTCCAGTTTTTGCATTCAATAATTGAATCTTACTTTTAACGTATTCAACTGTCTGGTCCTCTTCCTTCAAGACGTCCACTAAGTCCCCAATATAGCTCATTGACTCTGGTAACGTTCGCAGCATATAATTTAACTTCTCCTTTTCCGTTACTTTGGCGCCTGCAGATTTCAGCTCATTTACAGTTTTTTCAAATGCACTGAAAAATGTCCCCGTATCACTGTAATCACTTAACCTCAATTTGTCCAACTCGTTTCTGCATAATATTTGAAGGGCTGTAGACTCTTTCGAATATAATTCATCAAATTTCTTCATGATCTCGAAAGCACTTTCTCTGTCACTCACGAATTCTAGTTGCTTATTTGTGATTGCACCATAAATATAGTTGATAGCCTTCAAGTCCTCTTCATCCCACGTTTCGTTGTCTGAACTCACTTTTGCCCTCGTAGTCACTGTATAGCATTTCTTCATTTTTAGGTACATGATTATCCGCTGCTTCCAGTTCCCATAGTCTTCGCCATCAAATACAGGAATAGTTATATCAGCCATGTCGAACTTTCTGAATAACACGCGACGGCCACAATATAATATTTAACTTCTACTTTTCTTTTCAAGAACCACGCTCTGCTACCATGTTTCGAATCAAGTTCTCACTTTTACTTTTAAAACACTTTATTTAAAATATACACATGTTGACTTTATTAAAATAGGCGCACGAAGACTGACTAATGCGCCTCAACACACACATATATACACAAACATCTGTCACCACGATCGATATTTCTCGAACATACTCGATATCCGATATAAATGTATTACAATTCCAACACACCCCATAAAAAGTATACGTATCACCGAAACTATGTACCCACAAACTACAGTCCATCTCAAACTCGCATGATAACCCTTGATTAAGCAGAATCTAATATGAATTGAACTGTACCTTGTCTCAATACAACTTGCCTTTATATTAAGCGCGCAAATGAAGTAAAACAATTATCAGACCTTAATCAAAATTTTCACTTACCTCTCGTATTGACAACATTGTTACAGATTTATCGAAAGCGCAACAGCAAACAGCAAGCACGCAGCGGCTAAGTTAGATATCTATTTCTTATAAACTTAGCAATAATGTTAAGACTGTTGCATACCATGTCGTTCAATGTTGCGGTCTTGTGTAATGATAAACCTTTAAACAGTAGGACGGGGACAGTAACTATTTCTATGACATGATATACCATGACAACGATTTTAGAATGAAGTATGTGTTCAAATCGATAATGTGAAACTTCACGTGACCTTCACACATAACATTGGTAGACAATTGTATTATGCTTTACAAAGTGAGCAATGGTTTAAGCGGTTTGGTTTTATGGAAATTCTCTGTTCACATTAAACCCTTTTTAATCAGTTGATATGTTAATGCATGACTCAGGGAAGTGGGATGGTCTTTCTCTCAGTTCTGAGCAAGTGAAAAGAATTAACTAGTTAACAATAATAATTCTGACAAACTAGCGCGCAGTGCTGCATTCATACCTCAAACGTCTTCCTTAAAAAATACCATTTTTCAAAATTTATATTTCCATCATATTCATCCTTGCTGACTTTACAGTAAATCTTTCTTCGTCTAACAGATAGCAGCACACGTCAACACAACAATACTGAATATGTCCATCACATACCACACTTCAACTAAGGCTGTATCAGACTGCAGAGGTAGACACTGTGCCATAGCAAGACCAAACACGGTTTAACAGATACATAACTTGCTCTCTCTCTGACACGCTCATCGATAATTTACAAAAATCAGAATGTCATGCCACACCTAACAAACGGTTTTGTAGCAGATTGCGGAGTAGCAGATAGCGGATCAACTATCTTGGATTGTCTACTAAAGAGGAGGATGTTTCGATGGTGTCGAAAAGTCGAGATCGTGCACGTCGGAGGCAGTGCATTAGCTCATGTGGTGAGGCGTCAGGGTGGGAACGGCAGTGAACGCAGTTAATGAACCGTCTGGCCGTACTCCTGAAGTAGTTAAGGAAAATTTTGTAAATCCTAAATCAGCATTTAAGCATTCACCCACCCGAATACGAGAGGACTGTTTGAAACAGGGAACCACTTTGTTGCGAGTACGAGTACACGCAAAGAGCGGCCATGTTGACGTGTCGGAAAACTGAAGTTTTTGGATGTCCGTTGCGATTAGGTTTTATAGTATGTGAGTCAAGTCGCAGTTCTTTTGTCCACTAAACTTATTAAAGCAATGAAGTTCCATCACTCTCTTGATACTTATACAATTCCACTACACTACAATCAGATGAATGGTGAAGGAACGCTTCTAAGACGAACAAACGATCATTCATTTTTATATACTCGTATTAGATATACACGGTAATAATAATTAAAGTTGAATTTTAAAAACGCTGTAGAAATAGCGCCACTGGTCAGAATAACGTCAAATTGCAACGGAATATTATCGAAGAAGGGGGAAAACATATGGTAGAAGAAAAAAATCATGCGAAAATTGATCACTAGATGGCTTTGTACGTGTCAGAATACGTAAATGAAAACACCTGTCGTGCGCACGACCCTTTGAAAATGGTATAAAAACTGCGGGTACATGGCTTTTCCTCGTTTCGCGTTTGCGACGTTCGCCATTATTGTCTCAATGCAGGATCGGGCTCTGCTTGTAAAGCTGTATTACAAGAATGATGACTGTGCACACGTCGCTCTGCAGAAGTTCCGGACACTAAAGGGTTTGAAAAATGGCGTTGGTCCGATGACTGCCGTGGTTCTGGAGCAAATGATTCGGAAATTTTAAAAGGCAGGTTCTTTTTGTTTGCAACCTGGTACAGGGAGGAAACGAATTGATTCGACGTCAGTGGAAGCAGTGGCCACAGCAGTGTAGGAGGAGAAGAGTGGTGGTGCGCAAACGTGTGGTGCACGGCGGGGAATTGCCCGAACATTGGACGTACCCGTGAGCACGGTGCGTAAAATCCCACGAAACATCCTTCTTTGCTATCTCTTCAAAATAACTCATTTGCACGAGTTGCTTGTTGACCTGCCAACAAGAGAGACCTTTGCTTTAGAATTTCTTGCACGCATCGAAGTGGAAAATGGTTGGGCGTAGAAGATTTTGTGGACAGACGAAGCCCACTTCCATCTGACAGGATACGTCACTACACAGAATTGTCGAATATGAGCAACGGAAAATCCACACGCCAATCAACCAGTACCACTTCATCCTGAAATTGTCACTGTGTGATGTGGGTTTACGGCATTATTTATCATAGGGCCAGATACAGGGTGTTACAAAAAGGTATGGCCAAACTTTCAGGAAACATTCCTCACACACAAAGAAAGAAAATATGTTATGTGGACATGTGTCCGGAAACGCTTACTTTCCATGTTAGAGCTCATTTTATTACTTCTCTCCAAATCACATTAATCATGGAATGGAAACACACAGCAACAGAATGTACCAGCGTGACTTCAAAAACTTTGTTATAGGAAATGTTCAAAATGTCCTCCGTTAGCGAGGATACATGCATCCACCCTCCGTCGCATGGAATCCCTGATGCACTGATGCAGCCTTGGAGAATGGCGTATTGTATCACAGCCGTCCACAATACGAGCACAATACGAGCACCGGGGTTGCGTAGACAAGAGCTTTCAAATGCCCCCATAAATGAAAGTCAAGAGGGTTGAGGTCAGGAGAGCGTGGAGGCCATGGAATTGGTCCGCCTCTACCAATCCATCGGTCACCGAATCTGTTGTTGAGAAACGTACTAACACTTCGACTGAAATGTGAGGAGCTCCATCGTGCATGAACCACATGTTGTGTCGTACTTGTAAAGGCACATGTTCTAGCAGCACAGGTAGAGTATCCCGTATGAAATCATGATAATGTGCTCCGTTGAGCGTAGGTGGACGAAACTAAAATGAGCTCTAACATGGAAATTAAGCGTCTCCGGACACATGCCCACATAACATCTTTTCTTTATTTGTGTGTGAGCAATGTTTCCTGAAAGTTTGGCCGTACCTTTTTGTAACACCCTGTATACGACGTATCTCAGAAGAAAGATTAAGGAAAGACAAACCTACGTTTCTAGAATTTGTAGACTCAGAGAAAGCTTTTGAAAATGTTCACTGTAATACTCTCTTTCAAATTCTAAAGCTGGCAGGGGTAAAATACAGGGATCGAAAGGCTATTTACGATTTGTACAGAAACCAGATGGCAGTTATAAGTGTTGAGGGGCATGAAAGAGAAGCAATGGTTGGGAAGGGACTGAGACAGGGTTGTAGCCTCTCCCTGATGTTATTCAATCTGTATATTGAGCAAGCAGTAAAGGAAATAAAAGAAAAATTTGGAGTAGGTATTAAAATCCAGGGAGAAGAAATAAAAACTTTGAGGTTTGCCGATGACATTGTAATTCTGTCAGAGACAGCAAAGGACTTGGAAGAACAGTTGAACGGAATGGACAGTGTCTTGAAAGGAGGATATAAGATGAACATCAACAAAAGCAAAACGAGGATAATGGAATGTAGTCGAATTAAGTCGGATGATGCTGAGGGAATTAGATTAGGAAATGATGCACTTAAAGTAGCAAAGGAGTTTTGCGATTTGGGGAGCAAAGTAGCTGATGATGGTCGAAGTAGAGAGGATATAAAATGTAGACTGGCAATGGCAAGGAAAGCGTTTCTGAAGAAGAGAAATTTGTTAACATCGAGTATAGATTTAAGTGTCAGGAAGTCGTTTCTCAAAGTATTTGTATGGAGTGTGGCCATGTATGGAAGTGAAACATGGACAATAAATAGTTTGGACAAGAAAAGAATAGAAGTTTTCGAAATGTGGTGCTACAGAACAATGTTGAAGATTAGGTGGATAGATCACGTAACTAATGAGGAGGTATTGAATAGGATTGGGGAGAAGAGAAATTTGTGGCACAACTTGACTAGAAGAAGGGATCGGTTGGTAGGACATGTCCTGAGGCATCAAGGGATCACAAACTTAGCATTGGAGGGCAGCGTGGAGGATAAAAATCGTAGAGGGAGACCAAGAGATGAATACACTAAGCAGATTCAGAAGGATGTAGGTTGCAGTAGGTACTGGGAGCTGAAGAAGCTTGCACAGGATAGATTAGCATGGAGAGCTGCATCAAACCAGTCTAGGGCTGAAGACCACAACAACAATAATATTTTTTCGGAGAGACAGGTGCTTCCGGTCCTGTTACCTGCACCGTCACTGGTAAGCGGTATGAGTGTCTTTTGCACAACCACCTCATTCCTGCTCCCCAACGGCGTTGATGTGTGGATGGGATCAATTTTATACAAGATGGCCCAGCTCCACACATTGCAAATCCAGTTAAGCAGCTGCTGAAGCGCCATTTCGGAAATGCTAGAGTTATCAGCCGCCATTTCCCTACAGCCTGGCCGTCCCGAGTAGCTGATCTTAATCCGTGTGACTTCTGGCTGTGGGGCCATCTGAAAGATGTTGTGTTCAGTGTTCCGATAGCAAACGTAGCTGCCTTATGCAACACATTCTGAACGTGACCCCGGAAACACTTCAATCAGTTATGACACATGCTGTTTCTCGGTTTCAACTTGTTGCAGAAAACGGGGGACAGCATATTGAACACGTTTTGTGCCAGTCACACGGAAATTAATAGCCCGATGTGATTTTGATTAATGCTTTTTATGCGGTTTTTGGCCTCCAGGCTATTAAAAACCGATTTTTCCCAGCCGGTGTGATATGACCTTGCAGTGGTGGTTGGGCTTACGTAACTAACAGTATCACACCTGTATACCCATGCACACTGAGTTGTCCAGTTTGTTTAACGTCAAACGTACACCACAGGCGTTGCTATATGATTCATTCGTCATTTGTAATCGACCACCACTAAATTATGATGCTTACAGCGCCATCTATTGCTACTTTTTGTAACTATTTGTTTTTGTTCTACCATGCGTTTTCCCCCTTCTCCGATAATATTCCGTTGCAATTTGATGTCATTGTGGCCAGTGGTGCTATTTCTACAGCAGTTTGAATGTTTAGCTTTAATTATAATCACCCTATACACTGATAAGCCGAAAGATTGTGACCACCGCCAACCGCGGGTTTGGATGCCGCCTGGTGGCGTTGCGGGAACGTGAGGGAAAAAAAACTATGGAAATGGAGCAGACACGGATGGGGGATCAGGCAATCATCGTAGGTCGTACCACTCGCTTCTTCCGGCTCCTGGATTTCTCCCTTACTGCCTGCGCCCGTCCTGTCTGCCTCACCCCCACCCTCACCTACCTTGGCCTCACCATTGACCGTCACCTCACCTGGATCCCTCATCTCCACTCCATCCAATCCAAATCCCACAACCACCTCCGACTCCTCAAACTCCTCTCTGGCCGGACATGGGGGTTGCACCCCTCTACCATCCTCCACACCTACAAATCCTTAATCCGTCCCATCCTCTGTTATGCCAGTCCTGCCTGGATATCTTCCCCCCCTCCCCTCCAAATTCTATAAGTCCCTCCAGATCCTTGAGCGTCATGCACTCCGCCTCGCCTTCTGTATACGCCTCCCGTCCCCCACACGGATCCTCTACGATCTCATTCCTTTCCCCCATCTGCTCCTATTCCTCGAACATATCCGCTTCCTCTACACCTTCCGCTGCCTTGCACCCCCTCACCCCCTGGTTGCTCCTCTCCTCTCCCATCCCCGCCCCCTGCCACGTCTTCACTGTTGTATCCCCCCTACCCTCCATCTCTACACCCTACACCTCCTTTCCCAAGGTGGCTTCCATCAACTCCCCCTCCCGGATGATGCCCTCTCTCCCTCCATTTACCCCTCCTATCAACTCTGATCCTCACCCCACTCCTTTCCTCTGTCCTTTCCCTGGGCTCCCTCTTCCTCCCCCTTCCATCCTGTGTTTTCTCCCCGCCTAACCTCTCCCTATCTCCTTTCTCCCCCCCCCCCCCCCCCCGAGTCCTTTTGTACTCCCCTCCTCTGCCTTCCCCACTCCCTGGCACGTCTGCTCAGCACCCCCCACCCCTCTTATGGATCCTCATCTTCCATTGGCTCCTTTCCCCCCTTCACTTTTCCTCTCCTTCCCCCCCCCCCCCCCTTCTTTTTTTTTCCCCGTCATCTGTCCAGTTTCCCCCCACCTGCTCCCAGCTGTGGTATGTCATATTTGTGCCAACTTTTTAGCGCAGTGTTTAAGTGAGTGTTTAGTGTTGTGCGCCTTTCCACAGTGTTGCGGACAGAAATCATGCTGTCGCTGGGTGTGCATTTTATATCTCTTGTGAACAGAAACCAGACTGTCGCCATGTTTTTTAAATGTCTGTCTGTTATTTTTCTGCTTCCTGTGTATTTTATTAGCATCATCAACCCTGTGTTTTATGTTTTAAGTTCCAGAATTTTCTGCCATTTTACCTTTAAGTCGCCGATTTTGTCGCCTACTGTTATTTTTTTATTATCTTCATCTTTTTAAAACAAATTCTGTAGGCTGAAGAGCGTTGTAATAAGCTGCTGCCAGCCCGCCCCCTTCAGGGGGAATCGAAACTCAATAAAGGAAAGGGGATGACACAAGCAAAGATATGGTCTGCAACTGGGGAAATCCATTCAGATAAGCGACTTTGACCAAGGGCAAATTATTATGACACAGAGCCTGTGAATGATTATCTCGAAAGTGGCGAAGCTGATCGAATGTTCACGTGCTACTGTCGTGAGCATCCATGGAAAGAGGTAGAAGGACAATGAAACTACCACTAGGTGCTAAATGGCTGGACGACCACGACTCTTCACAGAACATGGGATTCGGCGGCCTGTCTTCTCTGTAGAGTAGGGTAGATGGTGATCTGTGGCATCTCTGCTGAAAGAGCACAATGCTGGTGCACACTAAAGTCTTCCAGAGCACACAGCTCATCGTATATCGTTGGACATGGAGCTCCACAGCAGGCCACCCCTAAGCATTTACATGTTGATCCAACGACATCTTTAGTTACGATGGCAATGGGGACGGGACCATCGGGATTCGACCACTACCATCTGTGGTAGAATCCAAGACATACCGACAGCTGCGAATCACCGGCGTCCCTTCACGCTTGGTGCCTTCCCCGACGTCGATTTCATCTTTCAGCAGTATAATAGTCAGTGTTTGCGAGCGAGAACCGTACCACAGTGGTCAGAGGAGCATTATAACGAATTCGCTTGATGTAAATTCCATGAAAACCAAGCGGATCGCTATCGGGCGCCATCACCGCGTACGCAGATCAGCGGCCCTTTAGTTACGCGAATTAGATGATCAGTACGTAACCCAGAACCAGTGACGTATTTGGTTCCAAAGACTAACGAACAAGGTATTAAGCAGGTGATCATATTGTTTTGGTTATCAGTGTACGCATATTATGTATTATGGTTTGTATGCAGTGATGCCTCAAAAGTATTACTTTACGTGTAACATCCGCTTGGTATTGAAACGTCAACTTCTTTTTTTGTAACTGAGAATTTGAATTAAAGTATCCGCCCAAATAACATACACAAACATTCGGCACTTCTGCTCGCCTCTTTTACTCTCGCTTTTTTTCTCATTCCGATTACGTGGTAACAGCACCGGTGCCGCTGTTTGGCGCACTGTTCTGGCTGTTGTAGTTCAGCCCTGCCTAATTAGAACGGAAAAACAAAATAAGCTGTGCGCAGTTGTTCGGCGGCTACGGCAACACATCAGGAGTCCTCGTTACATCGGCACTGGTGAGGATTAACGCCGCGCTTCACATGTCAATCCAGCGGGAAGCTCGTGTCTGCCACACCGCTCGCCAGTACAGCTTTTGATTTGTGCAACGTTTCTTGTCAGTTAGTTTTCTCTGTATACACATCAGTAATGTTTTGTACTGTCTGAGTGTCCGAACCGAACTGCAGCACTTGAAGATTTATTAACTTCCTTTCCCACAAACAGTTACTGAAGACCAATTTCCCCATCTCCAGGTGTACATTTTATTACTTTCGTCATTTTCTCATGTTATTCTTCAAAGTTTTTGTCGGTTCGTGTCAAGGATTTGCTCTAAAGGACTTACCTGAAATCTTAGCGCCTGTTGCTTCACTCGCGTAGACTGTATGGTCCGCACGTTTTTTTGTTTTTTGCTTTTTCGTTTTTGTTTAATCCAGTTTTATGTTGTTCACAAATTGTAACACCTTGTAAACTTTTTTTATTGAGGCCATAGAAGCATAGTCTTTTCCGAATGTACATTTGACCAAAAGCGTCTGTGGTAACTGAAGTCGAAAGTTTTGTTAATCATACCTCTTGAGTTCTTGTGGCGATATTTTCATAGAAACTTTCATCCAATAACATATATCTAACCGATAAGTGAAAAACCGATTTTCATATATTTAACTTTAAAATATTTTTAATGTAACGAGATATTTTCTCAAAAATTTTCATCATCTATTTCATCCATTTAGGAACAAATTTCTAAAAATAATGAAATACTTATTTTTTATTTCTAACAGAGAAGCCAAATAAATTTTTTTATAGATTTAACTCTGCTTTCATAATGAAATAATTTCATAAAACTTGTCATCCCCTGTTTCACTCCCTTATGGAGTTGAATTTCCTACAACACCGAAACATGTATCCTTTTTGTTTCCAACCGAGATGTCAAATACCAATTCCCTTATATGTAGCTTTAAAATGCTTTTGTACTTTTTAAAAATTTATTTTGAAAAACTTCACAAACTATTTTACCCCCTTTGATTTTCAAAAATGCTGCAGTATGTATTTTTTATTTCTGAGAAGCCAAATGCCAATTTTCGTAGTTCTAGCTTCAGAACAGCCTTAAAAGCGAAACATTTTCAAAAAGCCTTTCATCCCCTACTTCATCACCTTAGAGGTGGAATTCTGAAAAGCCCTTCTTAAACGATGCCTGCAATATGCTCCACGCCTTTGCAAAATTTCTATCCTTAGCGATTCGGTCTAGGCAGTGATGAGTCAGTGAATCTGTCTCGCCCTATTTCTCTCCATTAGGGGTTGAATTACCGAAAGACAGTGAAACAAGTATGCCTTCATTTCCAATCGATAAGCCTAACACCAATTTTCATAAATGCACGTTTAAAAATAAAATAATGGTTAATAATAATTTGTTTTGAAGAAAACATTCATCACTATTTCACCTCCTTAGAAGCTAAATTTACAAAAATACTGAAACATGCATTTTTTAAATTTTTCCACATAAAAGTTTTCGTAGTTCTACTGACATATTTTCTCAAAACCTTTCGTTCTCTGTTTGATCCATTTAGGGGTGGTATTTCGAAAAATGCCTTCTTAAACGATGCGTACAGTACGTGATCAACACCCTCTGCAAACGACAAGATTGTATCGTCAGTGGTTTGGGCTGAGCGATGATGAGTCAGTGAGTGAGTGAGTCAGTCGGGACGTTGCCCTTTATGGTCACACTGTGGTCACAAAAGTCGTGAGACAGTAATACGCACATATACAGATGGCAGTAGTATCGCGAACACAAGATATAAAAGACAGTGCATTGCTGAACTGTCACTGGTACTCAGGTGATTGATATGAAAAGATTCCTGACTTTATATTTTGGAAATCGTTAGGGGATTCAGTATTCCCAGATGCACAGTGTCAAGAGTGCCCCGAGTACTCCAAATGTCTGGCATTACCTCTCACCATCGACAATGAAGTGGCGGACGCTCTTAATGTAACTACCGAGAGCAACTGCTTTTGTGTGGATTTGTCAGTGCTAATACACAGGTAACACTCCGTGATACATCAGCGTAAATCAATGTGGGACGTACGACAAACGCATCCGTTAGCGCAGTGCGGAGAAATTTGGTTTTAATGGGTTGTGCCAGCAGATGTCCTACCTATGGTAACAGCACGTCGTCACCTGCAATGTCTCTCCTGATCTTCCGCGCGGGGTAGCCGCGCGGTCTTAGGCGCCTTGTCACAGTCCGCGCGGCTCCTTCCCCCAGATGTTCGAGTCCTCCCTCGGGCATGGGTGTGTGTGTGTTGTCCTTAGCGTAAATTAGTTTAAGTTAGACAAAGTAGTGTGTAAGCTTAGGGACCGATGACCTCAGTAGTTTGGTCCCAAAAGACCTTACCACAAATTTCCACAATTTTCTTCCTGGTCTCGCAGCCGTATCGGTTGGTCCGTAGACGGCTTGAAAACCGTGGCCTGGTAAGTTATTGTTGTTGTGGTCTTCTGTCCTGAGACTGGTTTGATGCAGCTCTCCACGCTACTCTATCCTGTGCAAGCTTCTTCATCTCCCAGTACCTACTGCAACCTACATCCCTCTGAATCTGCTTAGTGTATTCATCTCTTTGTTGCCCTCTACGATTTTTACCGTCCACGCTGCCCTCCAATACTAAATTGGTGATCCCTTGATGCCTCAGAACATGTCCTACCAATCGATCCCTTCTTCTAGTCAAGTTCTGCCACAAAGTTCTCCTCTCCCCAATCCTATTCAGTACCTCCCCATTAGTTACGTGATCTACCCATCTAATCTTCAGCATTCTTCTGTAGCACCACATTTCGAAAGTTTCTATTCTCTTCTTGTCCAAACTATTTATCATCCAGGTTTCACTTCCATACAAGGCTACACTCCATACAAATACTTTCAGAAACGACTTCCTGACACTTAAATCTATATTCGATGTTAACAAATTTCTCTTCTTCAGAAACGCTTTCCTTCCCATTGCCAATCTACATTTTATGTCCTCTCTTCTTCGACCATCATCTGTTATTTTCCTCCCCAAATAGCAAAACTCATCTACTACTTTAAGTGCTTCATTTCCTAGTCTGATTCTCTCGGCATCACCTGATTTAATTCGACTACATTCCATTATCCTCTTTTTTGTTGATCTTCATCTTATATCCTCCTTTAAAGACACTATCCATTCCGTTCAGCTGCTCCTCCAGGTCCTTTGCTGTCTCTGACAGAATTACAATGTCATCGGCGAACCTCAGTTATTATTTCTTCTCCATGGATTTTAATACCTACCTGAATTTTTCTTTTGTTTCCTTTACTGCTTGCTCAATATACAGATTGAATAACATCGGGGAGAGGCTACAACCCTGTCTCACTCCCTTCCCAACCACTGCTTCCCTTTCATGTCCCTAGACTCTTATAACTGCCATTAATTGCACGCCTTGATCACGTAGGCTGACGTTAGGATCAATGAACTATAATTGACGGAATGTATCTGGAACATCTTAGGTGTTTAGAAAGTTAGTAGACAGGAATACAATTAAATACGTAGTTTTAATTCAGCATCAGCGGTGAACGTCGATCTTGACTTTGTACAATAATATTTAGAAATGCAGTAATAGACTGAACTGCGAAGACTTCTTTATAATTCTGATCGCTTCACACATATACATCAATTGTCAATGCATAAACTGTACGTGGCGCTTGGCTAGGTCGTAGCTACTGACTCTGCCGAAGGCTATGCTAACTAGAGTCTCTGCAATTGAGATATCTGAAACTATAACAAGTGAACCATTCCTATTAAAGTCGGCTGTAGAACTGGGCAGTGCGCTCGGTCTGCTAGCGTCGACAGTGGCGACTCGCGGGTCCGATGTTTACTGACGGATCACGGCCGATTTGAAGCCTACAACCTATTAAGTGTAGAGCCTTGCGGTGACACCACAGTAATAGCTGACGGCAGGGTTCGATCGTAGCACAGAATCCACAAAGACATGGGCAGAGTTGTCAACGAGGCACTATGCAAGTTGCTGTTCGCTCCATAATGGTGTGGGCTGTGTTTACATGGAATGGACTGGGTCCTCTGGTCTAACTGAACTGGTCATTGACTGGAAACGCTTATGTTCGGCTACCTGAAGAGCATTTGCAGCCATTCATGACTTCATTTTTCCAAAAAACAACTGAATTTTTGTGAATGACCCTGTGCCATGTCACCGGGCCACAATTGTTCGCCATTGGTTTGAATAACATTCTGGATAATACGAGCAAATGATTTGGCAGTCCAGATCGCCCTACGCGAATCCCATTAGATATTTATGGGACATAATCGAGAAGTCAGTTCGTGCACAAAA